>NC_046373.1:4137249-4187845 GCF_011125445.2 Fundulus heteroclitus
TGTGTGTGTGTGTGTGTGTGTGTGTGTGTGTGTGTGTGTGTGTGTGTGTTTGTGTGTGTGTGTGTGTGTGTAGTGAAGCGCCCAACCACTGAGGAACTACAGTTGTGCCATTTATACCCACCTCGTCCACCAAGTGTCTGCTTCCATTGGTAGCTGTGCACCATTTCACCATTTGATTAAAAAGAAGGAAGGCGTTTGTTTTGAAACCGTTTTGAACCCGCAAACGTTCTTCTGCTAAAAATGATGAGAGTAAACAGTATACATAGAGTCAGTTGTTTGTGGAAGAGGAAATGAATGAAGGAGAGGAAGATTTATCATTTTCTACAGAATCAGCACTCACCTCTCTTACGCAGCTAGATTAATCATCAACCAGGAGGAAAAGAGCAGAGTAGATCAGGGTTTAAGTCTAAGTTGAAATAAAGCTGTAAAAGAATGTGACCAGAAAGCTGCTACTCACCATGTCTGCAGCCTGATAACGAAACTAAAAGTGCACCAACACCCTGAAATAGTGCAGCCATTTCCTGTTTAGGGAGGGCTGTCCAAAGAAGGCAAGCTAAAATGTCTTCAACTGTGATTCATATCAGATAAAATGAACAGGACAGAATCACCTGAACTTCTCACATCTGAGATGTAAAAGAACAAGCATTACGGACAGACACCTATAGCGTCTCTTGCTTTTTAAAACAAAATTACTCTTCAATGAAAGGATTGTTGTGTTTAATGTGGACAAAAGGATCTTGTTTGGAGATGGAGTTGACACAAATGCATCAAAAAACACCCTGTGTAATAACCCCAAAGCAGACAGTCCAGGGTTTAGGGTGATCAGACTGATATTTCAGCACCGAGGTTCCAGTTGAAGGTAGTTTCCGAATTGAGATCATGTTTAAAGGCTGTTCCAGACCTTGTTTTCTACACCTAGACCCGATATCAGCAATGACGTTTACACAGATCTGGCCTGGATTATCAAGCGCTACATATAGATTCTGTAAAGTCGTGATCTGGGATCTCATAATTTTATTTTAAATAAAAAACTGAATTACAAGCAAGTTCAGCACTTTGGTTGGTCCAAGCCCGATCCAGTTTAAAGCCCCAGGTTCCAAAGAAGAAAGAAGCCCTTTTTAAAAAGACAATGTGTATTTATCAGTGGGTCCTCAAGGACAAAAGAAGTAATTCAAACACAAATTTATGTAAAGCACAGGATTTATTTTGCAGATACATATAATGGAACCTTAAACAGGTTTCCACTCAATCATATATCATTCTTTTGTTTTCCACACCTGGAAAATATTAAAATCAAATACTGTAGTTTTCCAGAGATTCCAGGGCTGTGTAGGAACCCTGTTATTTGTGTTTTCCGTTAGTTTTGTGTTATTCCTGTCACAGCTGATGATCTCTTTTTCATCATAGAAATGCATTCTATTCCTAAAATCACACTCAGTGATGTGGTGTTTGTAATTCAACAACAGCAGAGAATATCACCCACAAACTTTATTCCAGATTGAGTGTACTGACACTTTTAAAACACTGGACAGTTTCTATTCTCCTGGTCAAATACATCAGTCTCCATCCACAGTTTATACAAATATACATCAAACACTTAGAACAAGGTGCTTTCCTGCTCGTTGGGCCGAGCGTCATTTCAAATCCAGACAGTGGCAAAGCTAAATTTGTATAATCAGTGATGCTGAGTAACTTTATTATAATGTGCATTTTTTGTGAGGCTTATCATCAAAATAAAATGGCCGCTTTATGGAACACAAGCAATGCAGTATCAGCGGTATGCTACACATGTAGTTTAAGATTCATGGCAATGCAGGAACAGGCAGGAAAACAGGATTCTGTTGAGTTTGGATAATAACGAATCCGACACATTTGGAGGATGTTTTCTTTAACCACAGCATCTACAAAGAGAACAAGACAGTCATCAGGATACTTATGGTAACTTATGTTATTCAACTGTTTGAGTCCTCCTGGCTATCTGGACAATGTTTGGTTTTTACTTTAATTTGGCATAATTCTGGGGGTGCTGGTGCAAATACTATTGTGTTTGGCTTGCTTGTGTATTTGGGGGAGAAGTTAATATTTTCATAATTCTATTTATTCAGTCTCCCGGTGTTTTATGTCCCTTTACCTGCCCTTCAAAATGAACTTTCTGGATACACAACCGCTACAATTTGATTTCAGTGCCCAGTGGGGATGGAAAATAGATCACATTTTGTATTTGTTCCAAATGACTTGTCACAAAAAAAAAAAAAAGATCAGCCCCCATGTTTTACCACCACCCTCATCCTAGGGCAATGAAAACATGAGACAAAATCCCACTAAATCATTGTTTGTCACAGAGAGATGAAGCCAAAATAAACTGGAAAGAACTGGGCCCACCCCTCAAAAACTTAGAAGCTTGTATAATAGCCCAAACCCAAAGCTTCCTTCATTTGAAACCATATCTGACCATGTTGACTGACAGATGATGTTTTTAGCTCTTTAACGGCTTTAAAAAGCAGTCACTAACTGTTTATTAATTTTAGGACAACTAGAACCGACATGTGGTTCCAGGATAAACACTTGCCTATTTTTGGCATTTTAGGTTTTCCAGGAATGATGCCTTGTTGGCATTCACCAGTTTCTTATGCTCTTGATCCAACTTCCTCCCCACATCCCCGTTCTTAACCTCTGCCCAGTCCTCCTCAGTCTGCAGAAAACAGGAAGTAAACGAAAACAAGAGACTGTCAGAAAACCAGCTTCTACAACAGGAATGAGCAGCACGTTCTTAGGAAACCTCTGCTCACCATGTCCTCAAAGGCCTGTCCGTTGAAGTAGCTCTCTGGTGATGGATACACAATTTTTCCTTGTTCTAAGTTTTCCAGGCTTGGAGCCACCAGGTGCAACTCCTCCCCGTCGTAGGCGTAAAGCCTTTTGTCCTCGCAGGTCATCAGTACAAGCTCGTCAGACAGGCACGGAGTACCATCCACTACGCCTACAACCTGCATGTTGACCATCTCGGGGAGGTAAAACATCCCCCAACCCTTCACCTCATCCGGTTTGTCTCTGTAAATGGTGTCTTCCAGCCTGGCTATCGTCAGAATGGAGCCAGGGGGGTTCTTCAGGAGGTACCTTTGGTCTTTGTTGTAATCAACATACTCTGATACCTTCCTCAGGTATATAGCGCCTGCAGCATAGGTGGACAACATGTGGATGAAAATGGGTGAACGGGGGGTACAGCCGAGGAGTAACATCATGTAAATTTGGACTAACCTCTTGCGGTCAACAACTCCTCTAACTTGAGCTTATCAATTGACTTTGGGGCACTGGAAAAAGAAAAAAAAATCAAAATGCTTACTGAATAAGCAGCAGTGGCAGGGTTTATGTGAAGCCACAGACTATCTATTCACAGGCACAACATTCATAACAGCAATCGGGCTTTAAGCACACAACGATGTCTTTAGATTCTGTTTACTGTGACTAAACAACAGAGCCGGCCAGAGGCACAGCAAACTGAGCAACGGTTCTGAGTCTCTAAACCAGCAGGAGACCCACAGGAGCGCCATCGTTGTCACAAACCCAAGTTCACAAATGTTCATTTTTCATATCTGTTGAATTCATACAAATGGAAGATTCTGATTGATAATTTCCACCTACTCAGCCAGCACGTTCTGATCAGTACAACTTTAAATCTCAGGCTAAACGTCAAAGTTTAAGCTGTCAACAAGAAACCACATGACATACTGAGAAATAAAATAAATTCTCCTCAGGGTAGGTATGAATTAATGCATGATTTATATGAAACATCCTATTTAGATGGTACCAGAACTAAAATAAATAAATCCACTGAGGGGATAAAATGACCCATCAGATTATGCTATTAATTAATGTAATTTACTGCGTGCTGATTTCTAAATCTTTAAAAATCTTTAAAAATTCACTACCAGGGTCTCCTACAACCTTGGTCGTAGGAGACCCTGGTAGTGAATGCTGGTAGTGAATGCTACAAACAAAGGTAGCATTCACTTAATTTAAAACAAAGAGACATTTTTCCCTGTAGATACCTCCTGCTGGATGTAGCCAACGCCATTCTCACTCTTTGTCACCTAAAGAACAAACACAAAAATAGATAGTTAATTTTATATATATATATATATATATATATATATATATATATATATATATATATATATATATATATATATATATATATATATTCATTCTTTATCTTTACCAAAAATCCTAGTTTGAGCATTTCAAAGTAATCCAAAAATGCTATGATTCTTACAGATAAACACAGGAAAAACAAGAAAAAAAGGAGAAAAGGTGAAAGAAAGAGGAGATAAAAGGGAGAGAATGATAAAACGTCTTCAAGAGAGATGTAAAAAGAACAGCACAACCGATGGATACGGTATTACAGATAGAATAAAGTATATGTAGTATTATTTAATACGACATGTATAATGTGGCAGCTGAAAATAACAATAGGGGCTTTCTGTATGGAAGTGAATCTGTATTTGGAACCTTGCACCTGTAGTTCTAGCTTACACTCCTAGCTTCTATTTGACTTCCTGCTGGTCTCCAATTGGTTAATTTAAGATTTGCCTCAGTGCATAGCTCTTTGTGTATGTGGCCAATCTGCACTTTTTGTCATTCTTCATCCAATCTGATTAATTACTTATTCCTGTCAACCAAAGTCAAGCCCCTGGCAGCTTAAATGTGCAGGCACCAGTGTCACTCAAACATGTGAATGCAAACACAAGAGTCAGACCTCAACAACAACAAGACAGGAGAGAATGGTGTCAGTGAAAGAAAATTCAATGAATTATTTACTCCATAATAGTTTCAACAGGTTTTCGTAGGAGGAACAAAAGTGGACAAAGTAATTTAGACTGGACTGGCCAGACTTAAAAATCCAGGAGCAGGTGAGTGTCAGTAAATAGACTATAGTGCTGTAATACCACTCTCTAGCGCCCCCCAGACCACCGAAAGATTTTTTATTCAGCAGTCACCACTACTTACTACATCATGTCATTATACTCCAAAATAGAGTTGGAAAGAAGGGTAGGAGAAATTAAATGGTAATTAAAAAGAAATTAACATCTAATTATATTTAAATCTATTACATTTCATATATTATATTTAATTATAACATCTATTTATTTAAACATATATGAAAATAATTAAAATCTACAAGAACAACAATACTATGTTAAAAGTCTACTTTAAAAGATAGAAATAAAAAAGAAGATAAATTAGGGGACTTGGCCAGGCTGTGCCCCGCCTCTCGCCTAATGACGATGTACTGTAATATAACCTTTCTTTAAACTTGTTAGTTCTAAAAGTTATATCGTTCTTAGTATAAACAGGTTGTAGTTGTTGTTTTTTCTTCTTTTTTTGTGAAAGGGAAATATTAACGAATGAAATTTCAGATGGAAAACGAAAGTAACATGAATGTGATAAAAGCAGTAGTTTTCCATAAGAACCAAGCCGTCCGATTAAGCTGCTGCGTCAGCTGCGTTAAGTTAAGGCTGTTTCAGTACATACCACAGTTTAGAGTAACTCCCCTTTAAGAGACAGATCATTCCTCCGTAGAATCAGCAGAGCTTCAGCTAAAGGAAATAACCAGATAATAAAATGTCCGCCTCAGAGCAGCGACTCCACCACCAAAACACTGCTGCTGGAACGGCTCATCTGATCATCAGCCAATCACAGCTCTGATGCCTTCAATGACTTCCCCCTAGTTGGAAAACTGAAAATGACGCTCTGAATACTGTGTACTGTTAGTATCGTGGTGGTGTTTTCATTTTATTTCTCCAGGGATATATTCGCAATCATTCTTAGATCACATTTCGTCTCTGAACGTTAATGTTCCCTTTTTATGATGTAAACGCCATCGGAATTTTTTTTGCCCACATGATCGGCGCCGCATCTCTCAGTTAAATTACTCTGCACATGATCTGCTGGACGCTCTGTCCGTTCTTGGAGTGGGATTTACGCAACAGCAACTAAATTATTAAATCTTTAAAACTTTATTAAAACTTTAAGTATTATTAAAGTTAAAATGACAAAAAAGTTATTTTTAAAAACACGTTTAAAATGTGTGTAATATTATTATTATTATTATTATTATTATTATTATTATTATTATTATTATTATTATTATATAGAAAGAAAATAATTAACAAGTTATGAAGACTTTTTTAAAAAAAAGATCATCAAATAGTTTGCCACATATAACGCAAATACAATATAAGTGAAAATTGTACAGTCGTTTCATACAGATTTACTAAGAACTGCTAGTCAAAAATGAATTAAACATTCATTTTGGGAAATAAACCAGTTTTGATCGGTTTGGAGGCAAGTCTTGTGCCCAGTTCTCCTCCATTGACTGGACATGCAAATAACCAATAGAAAACTTGTCCAGGTAGCAACTGACAGGAAAACCTTTTTTCAGCGATTGTGCCATTCTCCTGACTTTGACACCCTGTATAGACAACTATATTGTCAAAATAAAAACTGCCCCTGATATAAAATCAGGGACAACTGATGATGTATCTGTTTGTAGAAAGTGTGTCGCGTTTTGTTATGAAATATTTTAAGTACGGTGTGCTGCTCCATATAAGGGGTTAAGGGGATTTGGGCTCCTTATTATGTCATTCTGTGCTCCAGACCCAGACATTCTGTTTCACAGTTTTTCCAGGAGGACTAACTATTTTACTGAAGACGGCATACGTTTATCCTCAGGTCTCTTGGATCAGAACTGACTCAGCGGTGTAAACAGTCAATATATACTTAAGGATAATGAATATTTAGCTTGTTTTCAGCAAGTTTTTGTTCCCCATCCTTTATCATCCTGTAAGTCAGCGTAATTCTGTTTGCTTTGTCTTTGAAAGTCCTTTTGCATCATTTTGGACAGCTTTGAGAGGTTTGTTAAAATATATCGTGTTCAATACATCTATACTAGAATTAATCAGTGAAAAATCTATAACATCTAAATATGCTCCTAGTGAGCATTATGATTGAAACAGTATCTAAACTATATCTGGATGGCCCATAGAGGACTATGATAAAACTGGTATTTGTTTAGTCAAGATGTGTATACTTGTTCCACTGTTTAAATTTCTTATTTTATTTTTTTTACATTTATAAGAGATCTAAACTTAGAAATTTTTATCCAACATGATCATAAAACCTGAGCTGGGCTCAAACACAGAAATGTCTCCATCTGTTAACAAAGGCTTATTCTGGGAATTGCTTCCTATTTTCTCTATATTTGTGGTATTGAACAAACAGACCTCTGGAAGATGGCGCAAATAGAAGTTTATTTTGAATGTGCTTATGTTTGCATCCTTCATGACAACAAAACCCGTCCATAAGTAAGTTTACCTTACGCTGCCACAAAAAGACATATTTTTATTATACATTTTAGCACTGAATTCATGAATAATTTTTGTTAGCAGTAACATATTTTAATAGCACAACAACAACAGTACAAGATGATATAGTATGCTTGGTTGAATTTTTGATGACAGAGAGAGGAACACATGATGAAACATTGAAGAAAAGCGTTTTTGATCAACAAAGAATCACATAACTTGTGTCTAAAGACTGGCATTAAACAATATCAGCCCTCTCTCTGGGACAATTAGACTGATGCTCTGTAAAATTCACCGCTCCATTTGTTAAACTGGATCATTTTCAGGGTTTTCTGGAGCACCTTCAGAGTAGCCTGTCTGGCCTTCTCTCTGTTCTCTGGCGTGCAGGTGTCAGATGTTGGTGCGGATTGCTGTTTGGTTTCTGAATCTTTTTTAAACAGGTTGCTCAGACTCTCAACTTCAGCACAATTCCCATAGGGCCACTCTTTGTTACACGTCGTGTGTAAGCCAAAGAGATTCCCACATGATTTGCAGGGCTCCATCTCAGACCCATTGTTGATGCTATATGCTTTGCATGTGACGCCTGCAGGTAGTCTGATGGTTCCATCGAAGTACTGCTTCTTGGTCTTCTCAGGATAGTAGGTCATCACTGCGCCAGCTATAAAATCGTCCCAGTAAGAGCTCAAACAGGAGGCAGCGATCACAATTCTGCCAGCATTGGGACCATTGGTGGACATGGAGACTCCATATTGCTTGCTTGACTTGTTGGACTTAGAGACGCAGATAGTGGAGGAGACCAGGAAACCTGGTTTCAAACGTTTGACCAGATCGCTCAGAATCTGTTTGATCTGGTTTTCGTTTTCAGGACCCTGCCGCAGGACAACCTGGAAACAATGTTAAGAATGCATCCAGTGAGTGAATTTACACCACTAGTGTTTTGTTTTGAACTTGAAAAAAATGATAATACAAAACAATCATCCAACATAATGTACTCCAGCATCTCCTACATCATTACGATACATGTCTTATAAATAAGACATGTATCGTACACACACAGGTCTGGTCAGATATTTACATGCACACATCGCCCGCATGAATAACATTCATGGGGGGTAATTCTAGGGGGAACAATATTTTCAAGGTTGAATGATAATATAACATACCCCTCAAATGAGTTCTAACAAAAAAGGTAGAATTTATGAGTATGTGGTACATGCACAGCTTTTTAATATAGTCCACAAATGTTCAATATGATTAATATTAAGCCCAGCTTTTCTCCTGATCAGTATTGTTTATGGTTTTTGTTTTCATCTGCATTTCCTTTCTGATTCTTCCTGGACAGACGCCCCTGCTCCAACATGGACATGTCTAAGATCCTCTGAAATGTGCCGCTGCCCACATCTAAAAGCCAGATTCCCTCTCAAGAAGACTTAAATGGTCAGGACAGACAAAGATTGGGCCAACAGGCCACTCAGACAGGAGGAAGTGTTTTGATGAGTCATCATGATTTTTCGAACATTAATAAAACTGCATCAGAGGTCAAACATGGCGGTAGCAGCATTGTGCTGAGGGTGTGCTGCTGCCTGTAGTACGGCTGTGTTGCGTAATGTGGATAGAATTAAAAATAAAAGAGAAAAAATGGCTTCAAATTTTTCTGCTTAATCTCAAATCAACAGCTAGATTGTTGTTTTCCAGCAGGACCTTCATTATTAACACACATTTAAATGGGTTTTCCTAGATGTGTAGAAACAATGACTCAAATTAGTATTTAGTATTTATGCCATAGATATAAACGCCTGACCAGAAGTGTTGTTGCGCCAAATGTTAATGTTTTTTTTTTTTTATTCAATTAGACTCTTCTTTCTGGAGCTGATTGGCTTTACTACCAAAATAAAACTATGATTAGGACATGTTGGAGATAGCAATAATAAGGGATGTAAAGTGAGTTTACATTTCTTTAAGTTTTTTCTGTACAAAGTAGTTCAGAATATGACATACAACCTGCTTTTGGAATATGTGTGCTGGAATCTATTTAATACTAACTTTTATACTTATTGAAACGGTTTGATTTGGTTATGGTTGATTAGTATTGTGTAAAAAACATTTAATACAGTTAACAGACGTGTTATTGACGTCTAACGCATACTTAATAGCTTACCATGTCCAGAACACAGGAGAATGGGCTCCGCCTGGGAACCTGAGTCTCATAGCACTGGAATGGCCTGCTGTATTTCTCCTTCAGCTGACTGAGCAGCTCCTTCTCAGGGATAATTTCCTCCGGAGAGAAGGGCACTTTGTTGATTTTTCCCAGAAAGAAGATGCTCTGAAGTATCTGTTGAGGAAATAAACAAAAACAAGACACGAACAATAACCTAACCTCCCTAAAACTGTACGACTAGCCTCAGCTTTTTACCCACCTCGTCCACCAGGTGTTTACTTCCGATAGTCTTATTGCACCAATCAACCATCTCCTTGATGATCTTGAAGGCATTTGTTTTGAAATCTTGTTGAATTTTCAGAAATTGTTCTTGTCTGAAACGACACAGAGGGAGCTGTTTATTTTGTCGACCGTAAACGCATCATGACGCAGATGTTTTTTTTTAATGTGATCGGTACACTCACCTGACACGTTCCATATCCTACAGGTGAATTAAACAGAGGAAAGAGAGACGGTCAAGTCGGTGTTTCGCTCCCATGTGGAAAACAAGTATACATCAGAACATAAAGCAGACAGCAAAGGAAAGCTGCTACTCACCATGGCTGCAGCGTAAGAAGGAAACCGAAAGCACAGAGAAACTTTCCCTTAAGGCAACGCCTCAAAATAAAAATAAAAAAATCAACTTTTACAGGCGTCACAAGACGCCTGTAAAAGTGGATAAATATTTAGTATGGGTTTAGTTTCCTGCCAAAACGTTGCACACAAAAAAATATGTTTCACACAAAAAAAACTTGTTTTGCAAACTGTCTTCAAACGTTGCACTCAAAATATCATTTATAAATTGCCCCCGAGTACAATACTACGGAAGGGATCCGTACAAAACGGTCTCTGCTCGCACAAAACAGCCTCTGCTCGACTACGAAACATTTCCACACCTCTGCTGCCAAAAGTCAAGCGATGGATTAAGAGTTGTTGTTCAGACTTCCCGACAGCAGGGGGCGCACTCGAAAAAAGCGGAAACGCGCCGGTTTGGCTGAGGGAGACAGACGTGATATCACAGTTAACCATCAGCACCTCACAGTTGAGTTTCAAAACTTTCCCAGTGAAAAAAATAATAGCCGACTATGCAGATAGAACATGTAAGATTTTAGTTAAAGGCACGTTTTAGTTTTATCTTTGATTTAGAATTAAGATATCAGCTTACTTAAAAAAGTCTCCAGCATGTATTTCTTATACTCATCTTTGCTGGATTGGTTCGGTGCTCCCAGCCCTCTCACCAGCAGCGTCCTGACCCTGATCCTCTGACCACCAGTCTGGTGTGTGTGTGTGTGTGTGTGTGTGGTGAAGTCCCGACCCCAACTTTGGCAACCCTTGCTCTATGATACCCTCATTCACTGAGAATTAAAGTGCATGTAACATAATTTTTACAAAATTTCCTTCTCAATTGTGTTTGGACTAAAATACTGTATGAGGGACTAGTTTAGAAACCCAACAGACCTGGACCAAGATTTAAAAGCACTCCGAGGAACCTTAGCGGTTCCAGTTCTCAACCAGAGCTGGTTTGGTTTTTCATGACCAAAGATTCAACTCAGAGCCACTTAGTTACACCACTGTAAACATGTCATTAGGATCCAATCCTCCCTCTGTTATATTGTGAGTTTTTGTGGATTGAAGTGCTTGGAGACAATTAATATGCAAAATCCTATTATTTATCACACTATTCTTACCCACAGATGTAACCAGTATCCCCAGTGTCATTTATTAATATCGTTTTAAACAACAAACGGTGCTTTGGAGCGCTGCACAATCCCAATCAGCTGATCTTCCAAATGCACCAGTCAACTGTGAGTCAACTAAGAGGACAAGTGACTGCCCCTGCATTCTAGCAGCTCACTTGTTTCCCGCTAGGGTCACAAAGAAAACTGATATAGATTTAATCTACCTCTTAGGTATGTACCTAAGAATAGCAATTAAGATTATTTATCGTTGCTTGTGAGCTTCAAGTTAGTGTTTGAGGTTGGAAGGCCTCCTTCTCATCACCCTAATGTTTCTCTATTTATTTTTTAACAATTACATTATATGCTGGGGAGCTGGTAAACAAGGTCATGGACTTCCAGCCTACCAGTCTCACGAATCCGCCATTTTTATTTCTCTGAGCAATTTTGTAGTCCAAGCTGAAGGATGATGAAACTACAAAAGGATCAGTCAAGATGTTTGGTTGTTCATTATGCTGACCCTCAGAGTACTACAAAAATGGCTGAACGGCGTTGAATGGAAAGCTCTGCAATCTGGAGGAGAGCAGGGTTTGAAGTGCCTTCTTCAGATTTAAAGAGACAGCACCAAAACAAGTTGCTCTTAGATGCACCCCAGTGCAGGGGTAAAAAGGGGGACCGTGGGGGTAAATTAACATGGAATTCAGACCAAAGCATTGCAGTTCCACTTAAAATATAGACCACAACTCAATGAATTAAATGTGAAACGGAAGGCATTAAGCAGCATGATATATCCCTTTTAAGTTGCTTAAAGTTGCTTTGGTTTGATCAAAGTACATAATCAGTTATATCTAACAAGGCTGAAAGGGATCAGAACAATTGATAGAATGAGGGAGTAATATTTCTTTGTTTCATAAAATGAAATGGAGATGGAATTATTAATTTCTTAGGATATCAACAAGGTCAAGTGGAACGAGCTGTTTATCCCAGAACTGCATGGCACACTTAGATGGCACTGACCCAAAAGATTGGCACATATCGATCAGATACCACCCTGGAGGTGACGCAGCTTCCCTGCTGATGTCACAGTTTGGATGTGTACCGCCCTTGTATGGGTGTGTCCCGAGATCCCTTTATAATGTTTGTGTAATGAGCACTCGAGGCCTCCTGCCGATCAGGGGCCCATCAGCGCTGGTGTGACTGTAACTATTTCTCTGTCTTTACTTAGATAAAATATAACTAAAAGCATACTTGTCTGTTTTATGCGTCCTACATTCAAGGTAAAAAGTAAGTGGGAGTCGCCTGACTGGGTAAAACGAACTGGGTCCACCGAGGGTGCTTCACCGTAGTCACGGCACGGTGAAACAGTAACAAAATGGTGTTTCCACCCGGACCCAAAAGGCGGCATACCACCTTCCGTTTTCCGGCCAGGACGTCATTCCGGAAGAAAAACACACACAGCCCGCGGCCGCAAAAAAGGTAAGGAGATTTCATTCATCTCCTAGTGTCTTTTTCTTCCTGGAGGGCCGACTTTTTGTATTTCTAAAGGCAGAGAAAGGTTTGAGGATAATTGTTTGCAAACGTGTCGATGAGAATTTGGGATTTGCGTGCGGTCACAGAGGTGAGAGTCCGGGAACCCTTGGCCAGGGTTCCGAAAATACTGTGCACCTTGAGAATTTAGGGTTTAAAAGGTCCCCTTGTTAGGCACAGAGGAAAATACGTGTTCCTCTGTGCGTAGCATAAAAGCGGCCATTCTGACAGACACGCCTGTACGCGTGGCTTCTTAAACATTGTGTAGCCTAGAAATTGTGGGTTTAGAGCTCCCTTATTTTCCGCGAGGACGAACCTAAAAGTCGTTTTTGCGGTAATATAAAAGCAGCCTTTTTCGAAAAACGAGCGCGTACGACCTGGCTAATACACAATAGTATGAATGCGGTGGTTTGACGTTTTGTTAAAACCCCGATTACAGACGAATATAGAAAGAGAAAAAAGCCAGTGGACGCACACACAACCAGCAGGACCGGAGGTACGTACTGAGTTAACTAAAGATTGGCCAGAGAGTGTGAGTGTATGTGTGTGTGTGTGTGTGTGTGTGAGACACGTTACTACATTGAGCCGTGGAAGTGAAGGGTATGGGTGCACCTGTTCAGGTGACATATGACCGGCTCTTCCTGAGTACACTGGCTCATTGAAACTGCCGTGCAAAAACACAATTATAAGGCATATAGGAACATAATAAGTTTTGGTGTCTGAGAGATAAAAAATAAGCTCTCATTGGACCGGGGACAGGACGCTGTCCCAGCAGGTTGGCCAAGACGTGTGAATGCTGGAATGGCTGAGAATCAGGCAGAAAATGAGCTCCAGGGGGGTTCTTTAGGAACACTGCTGGAGACAGGAAAAGGGAGCATAATGGCAAACTTCCCACACAAAGATGCTGAAAACCATTTAAAACAATTTGAGGAGTGGTGTGAAAAAATGAGGAGAGACGGGGTTTTGGTGATACAGAAGGGTCACCACCAGAGGCCGAAATGTGCACTTACTTTTTGCAAATGTTAAAAAATAGACTAGCCCAAGCACAAGTAGAAACGGTTGATGCAGGTGAGTTTGCTCGAGAAAAATACCAAAAAGAGGAAATCAAAATAGCAGGCTTGATAAAACTAACTGAACTGTATTTCAGCATGTGCTTCTGAGGCCTCGACAAACAACAAGAGAGTGAAAATCTGCAAGGGGTAAGGGAATCATCTTCTTTCAAACAAGAAGGTAAGTACACAACTATGCAAAACAATCTGCATGGTGATAAGGGAGAACTGTTATCCAAGGCCAGGAGTGTGGTGACTTCATCAGACCCTTCGGTGCAGGTGCCTGGTATGGTGTTATGTGGGGGACAGATAAGCTGTGACGTAAGACCCAGATGTAACCTGCATTCTAGCGAAACTGATTTTTCTTTACCTGCAACAAAACAAAGTGTGCAACTGCCATTGTTTCAGACTCACAGTGCTACAGGACAGGTGAATGCAGCTGTTTACAGCCCTCTTTCATGTGCTGACAACGTTCATCTGAGACACATGTTCCCTGATCCCAGAAAAGGGGCGCACCTTTGGATCAAAGCATTCGTGGAGACTTTAAGCAGGTATGTATTGGCTATTGGGGATGTGAGGACTGGCTTATCAGCATACCTGGAACCACAAGAGGTACATGCGGTTGAAGTCTCTGCTGGAACTGACGTACTAGGAACAGCTGCTCCTTTGGCCCCAGTGGCACGGCAACTTTGGAGCACATTGAGGACATTTTTTATCCAGTAAGTACGGATTCTGGCCTTTTTAAATGACACTACACGTTGGGCAGGGGAGACGGCTTCAGCATATGTGAACAGAATGTTGAAAGTTTGCGCGCAAGCTGTCTGTCTGATATTGTTGCCTTCGTCATGTCTTGTACAATATATTGTGTCTGTTGAAATGAGATTATTGAGTCAGAGTGAGTGGGGGAGAGACTGCTTGGATCCGCGGATATTGAGTGTGTCTGTGTGTGTGTGTGCAAATGGGTCTTTGTGTGTAAGTGAGGTTACAGATAAATGTATTTGTGTTTTGTTTTGTTTTGGGGGTTTTTGGCGCAGGGGGGTGTTCAAAGTGCAACCAGTTGGTCGGGGCAGTTGGATTAATAAGAAAAAGAAAAGCGAAAGTTTTTAATAAAATAAAAAATAAAAAGGAAACGGAAACGGAACTAAAAGGGCGTTGCACCGGGGAAGCGTTTACGTGGGGACCGACTGGGACTTCCGTTGTGGATAAAATTGTTCGTAACTATTAAATGCAACGTATAACTTTCAAAAAGGGGTAAGCGTCCAGGTGTCTGCGAGACACAGAGTTGTATCCTTGCGGGGCTGAAGAGTAAAACCGTGTTTGGACGAAACATTCGGGGGTCGTAGCCAGCGCAAGCTCTCCACTTTTAAACTAAGCGGGAACTTAACATGTTGAAAATACATCTTTCGGCGTTGCTATAGACGTTTAAAAACTATGAAAAACATAGAACTATTTAAGACAGTCAGAAAAAGCAGGCCTGCACGTGTTTGTCTGTCTGAATGTCATCTTTGTATGTAAATGTATGTATTTGTGTATCGTATGTAACTAAACGTTCGTCTGTGTGATGTTCATGGTTTCAGAATGTTCATTTGTTTTGGGAGAACTGCAGCTCCGTAATTCAAATGACATTTTAAGCATGGACTAGGTTAACAAAAAGGTAAAAGTAAAAGAGAGATTTAAATAACAAAGTTTTTTTTTAACATTAAATATCTGGCCAAATTAAATTGTTACACTGAGATATGCTAACGTGTCTTAAACAGAAAATATCCCAGGGCTGTAAGAAATACTTGGGACTGGGGATAAAAGTTTTTGTTGTTTGGAGCTTAAATATGCAGTACAGCAACCAGAGGCGTTAGGGCTGTATTCAGTTATGCTATTAGATTGCGTTTGGCTTGTGTTTGTCAATGAATTCATGACAGCTGAAATAATAACAGAGTAAAAGCTTTTATATTGTAATTTTGGAACATTAATAAAATGGCAAACAGCATATGGGGAGCATATGGGAGAATGTTTGGGAGAAAAGGATTTTACAGCTGCCTAAAAAGAAGAATTTAAGAGCACTAAGATATACATGATTTTTGATTTAAATAGATGAGACAAACTGTGCTTTAAACAAACTGTATGGGACTAAATATGGTTGCTTTTCTAAGGGTTCTGTATTAATTTATTTTATTTCTTTTTACTGGGGATTTGAATGCAGCTAATGAGAAATTTTGAGAAGTGTTAAGGTATCACAAGGCCACATTAAGCATGTCATCGGTTACAAAAGCATCTGATGTTATTAGTTATGCTGAGCAGAGGCAAGCCTCAGAGGGTCAGTTTAATCTGAAACAGGACAATAGATATGATAAACAAATCTGACCATGATGTAAACATCTGAATGTTATGGCAAGGTTGGGTCTGTGTGTTCTGGCCTGGGGGCACGAAAACTATGTCAGAGGGGAAAATAAAATAAAGCCAGCTTGTGAAGGGATTCTACTTCTAATCTCTTTTTTTTTTTTGGGTAGCCTTCTCAATGTGCTGAATTACGGGGAAAACTCTTATCATGTATAGAAAAACACTAGAAGCTCAAAAGCCTGAAAGAGAAAATGGTTGCTTTAAAGTTTCACCCTTGACCATTTAAGATTGAAAAGCATTAATAACTAAGTTTGCATGATCGAAAGAGCTAGAAAGAAATCAAAAGAATGCTATAAGATATTGGAACACACATAATGCACGCTTTGGGAGACTTTTTACTTTCGGGTTTTTATTGTTTTGTGTATTTTGATTATTTCTTTGTTAAATGATTCCTTTGCTTTAATTTTTGCATCACCAGTGACAAAGAAGTGAAAATATTTAAGGTTGTTTGGCAGATAATTTAAGAAAAGGAGAAGTATTAATACAAAACGCTGAAAGAAAAGGAACAAGAGATTCCTACCTCCCCTGGACCAACCAAGAACTTAGACACATCACGTTAAGAACCAAGACACTAGAAAGACCAGGTTTTCTTTTGTCACCTAATACACTAACAGAACTGTTTTTCTCTGAGTTACTTCCTTCAGATGATGTGAGATGAAACTGTAAAGCCACCTTGTTCCAACAGAAGTCTCTGGAAAGTGAGCTCTTTCAGGCCGTATGGTAAGAAGTCATGATCTAAAATGGACATGCAGGGATTGACAAAAGTGACCAAATTATGCTAAGTTTTAACAAACTTATGGCAGGTAATATTGAGACCTTCTAGCCAAGACAAGGCAAATTTATTTATATAGTACAATTCAGCATTCGGTATCCTTCTAGAGGTAAGAAGGTGGCTTTGGAAATTGTTCATGTACCCCTTCCCACTGCTGCCCTCTACTGACTCACATTAACATTTCTATCCTGTTTTCTGCTTTTTCTTGCAAGGAAACCTGGTCATATATAATTGGAATGTGCTAACGGAGAGATTTTAGTCTCTTTTTAGGCATTCTCAGAGACAAGTTAGTACCAAGCGGTGCCACAGTGGTCCAGAGGACGGAGAAAAAGGTGATGTACTTGACTCCTGCCTAATCCAGTTTTTAATCAAATTTAGAAAAAAAAAAAAAAAAAAATCAGTAATTTTTGCAGAAGCTGCATAGAGGTTTAATGGGGAATGTGATGCTACAAGGTTAAGAGAAATGCTTTTTATTAATGAACTTATACAAAGAGGTTGAACTGTCTGTAAAATATTTTGCTTGGATAAATTTTAAGGTATCAAGATCTGGGGTAAAGGTGAAAAACTTCAAGAATAATTTTGTTTCAGAGGGAACGATGTGGTTGATTTTGTTTTGAGACAGTTTTCTTGTAATTTTTGTTTTGATTTTTTCTTTTCAACTTATTTACACTACACTACGGATGAAGATAGACAATTCTTGTATTGGACAATTTGATTTTGGACAAAATCCATATTGGCAAAATGCTGGCAGAATTCCTTGTGGTTTCAGACACAACGATTGAAGAAAGAATATTCATGGACAGCGCTTGTCCTGGAACGATGTTGTGCTGTTGAACTGAGACATGAGGACTGAAAATGGACAACTAATTGCGGGGGAAAAGACAGACGCATCGGATAACCTTCAGTGGACCGCAACACGAAACAAAGATGAGTTGGCAGACACCCCTTCTGCATTTCACATCAGATTTTCCTGCACATAATTAAAACACAAAACACACATTAGAAACATACACATTGGCGGATGCGATTAGGAAAAAACTTTCAGATTAAAAGCAATCAAGATTATTATTAAACCCCTAGGATGTTAATTGTTTTAAGTCAGAGCTGTTATTAGCGAGCGATAAGAGGGTCAAACGCATTCGGACAAGTGGTACTGGTCTGGAAACAAAGCTGGTAGAGATTTTGGGCCGCTAATAAGAAGGATTTTCTTTTACTTTTCTAACAAAGTTTTTATTTAAATCATTTAAAATACATATAGATATGTTTTGGAATTTTATTAACCCCACAGGGGGTTTTGAATAAGATTCAAAGAGGCACCTTTAAGATACAATAAGCTTCATAAAATACATCATGCATGAGAAGAAATAGGGGGAACCGCTAAAAGACATCCATTTTGCACCAAAATATTAAGTTACGGGATGAGAGCATAGAGCAGCTTAAGTAATTATGCTAAACCTAAAAGGTTTGACAACTTATATTGGGGATCACATAGAGGGGCCGTTTAAAAGTAAAAGGAATATCGATAAGAACAATGTATGCTATTACATCAATGGGCGATAATTATGATCATTAAAAAACTAGTGGGCGAAAAAGTTAAAGTAGGCATTACAGCAACAGTTAATAGCATAAACGAATGACCTAACGAGTGAGCAAGCTAATTTTTCAATATAAGCAGAATAAACTCTAAACCTTTTAACCTTGTTCAACCGAAGGATAAATTGTGAGTACAACATTTACTGGGTATCTTAAAGTAAGCAGAGGCACAACTAAGAAATTAATTATTAGGATGTAAAGCAACACAAAGGTTAAGGACTTGAATGGGTAAAACTGCAAGTTTAGAATAATGCCTTATTCTAGTAAATACCTTGGGTAAATTAGGATTAAAGCACCAGTGTAAATAGTTTGGAATTGTACGCAGTTACCTAAAAGGTGTGAGGAGACTTAAAAACTATCTGTTTAAACACAAAATAGCACAATAGTTGTTCTTTAACTAAATGTTAAAACATCCAGAAGACAAGAACACATAAACATAGTTTAGCCATCTATTAACCTAGTGGTCTTTTAGACCAGGATAATCTAACGATCGTCCTCTTGTACATGCAGAAAAGTAATGAGGTCAATTAGATTAGTTGGACGTTTGGTATCTGGTCAGGACAGCAGAAGCACTCCTGGACACAAGATGAGGATAACAGCTCCAACATGATATCAATGCATGAAGGTTGGCTCTGAGGAACATCAGAGCTGCAATGGCATCAGACAGTGACACTACTGCTGTGATAAAGAAAATCTTGAAAAGAACTATGCATGACTGCTTTGCTTCACAGGTGATGGAATTCAACTACAAGGTTTCACGAACATGACATGGAGAGGTTGGCGTTCAGGAAACGTACCTAGAACACACTTTTGGACTCTTTGGGGTAAATGGGCTCTAAAGGGGGACACTTAACAGGAGATGAACTGAAAGCCTGGGCTTACGACGAGAGACATTTCAGGCAGGGGGTGTGGACACCCAGGAATTGCTGCTGTGGTTTGAAAATGTCAGAGATTTGTCGCAGGTGGTGGAGTGTTTCGATGACCCAGGCGCTTGGAACCAGGTTGAACAAAGGAGACGACGTCGTGTTCCCACAGGGATTACCTATAACCTAACACTGACTGTGAACAATTTTTGTTTGGGGTTGCTGGGGTTGCCAGAAGGAGCATCGGAGATGACTTTCTCTATCCTGACCAGGTTCACACTTAAAAATGCAAAGAACAAAATTATAGAGGCCAAAACAAATACGGACACAGAGAAGTGTTTATACAAAGAATTCCACTATTCGTCAATTTAAGGTGCAGATACTAAGGCTAAACAAAGAATTAAAAGAAGGGCAAAACTTAAAGCTGATCATTTACCAACGGGTGGTCAATATTTAAGAGGGTTTAAAGGAACTGCACAATTTCTTCAATAATCACAACAGACAGTGATTGATGAAACAAAAAAGCAAATTCTAAAATGGGAATTTTTAATCTGCTGGGACAAGACGGTGCAAACATAAAATAAGGATTTATGGATCACTGGGTGATATAAGATCACAAAGGTAATAATAATAAATGTATGAGAATGTAAGAAAATCACTCGGAGTAATGTCTGCTTAAGGTTTTTCAAGGATAAACTGAACACATGAGAACAAGAACTAGATACTTGTTAAAGGGTTGATTTACTTGGGGATAAAATTATGCTTGGATGTATTATCAATTAAACTAATGTTGAATGACTGAAAAAGGTTTAAAGACCTAGAGCAGTATGGAGCTACTTACATGGTCAGGGGGCGATGTGTTTAATAAGCAACAATGAGTTACTGCTCACAGCATACTACAGTTTAAAGGTTTGTTTCAAACAAGATTCAAACAGGGGGACATAAGATAAAAACCAAGGTCGCTTACAAAAGCTGTCTGTTAAAACAAGCAGAAGGGATTAAAAAATCAAGAATTAATGGGGTTAGAATTGCTCTTCGCTGCATGTCAAGCTGAAAGTGATTCACAGAACTACTTCCTGTCTCCGCCCTGGGCTACACCCACTTCCTGAATAGCAACCAATCACAACTCCGTGTGGGCGAGGGGCATGCACACACTTCCTTTCTCTTAGCTGAGCTTTTCAAAATAAGACAAGAAGTACATAGGGCTGCTTCTTATTAACATCACAACATTATTCTGCAAATATATATAGTGGAGCTTTCTTTTACAAACTTAAGGGTTTTTCTGTTGGACTTTTTAGAAAAATGTGAAGTATTTTGCAGCTGGTTCAGTAAGAAGTTTCTGAAAGGTTTTAGTACAATTCCCTGTGTGCTAGATAAATTGAGATGAACCGTGTCACAGTAGCCATGAAACATATGATGATAAATTTCTATTGCAGAGATCTTTTCAACTGTTGGACAATTGTAAGGTGAGACACATATGGGAAATGCTGCTGCAGATAAAGTTGAACTTTCAGATTTTTCCATTAATATAAGAGTAATGCAAGATCTAATGATTACAGCAAAGGAGGTTAAGCTAAGAGCACAATAATTGTGAAAGGAAATATCTAGATGTGAAAGTGTTTGAAGAAGGTAAATGAAAGAAGGATTGGGAGTCTTGATAAGAACACTAATTACACCTTGTTTCTGTTATCCAACAGTAAACAAGGCCTGGTGTCTGCCAACCATCTCAACAGAGCATTTTACTGGGGATAAAATGCTTATTGCCTAAAAAAGGACAGGACTCTCATTACCATCCAACTAAATCGTTTTTGTCCATGCGGAGGAACCAAGAAAAGGACTGGGGATGAAGAAGCCAGAGACCTCTGATTCCTTATTCTTCAACGGGAGGAGTTGCCTGAAGAGACCCTAAGCGCGATTAGATTATTTTCTGCCTTGTGCCTGAATGGCCTGAAGGCTTCCTTAACTTTGCGTTATTGACGTACAGACTCTTTTTATATCACAAAACTGATTTTTTCCTTTCTCTTCTCCACTGACTTCCATCACCATGTTTGATTTTATGTGTTATGATGTTTATACTGTGATGTTGCATTATGATGATCGCTATGGCTTTATGACTAAGAATGGAAACTCTCTGTTACAGACACACACACCAAGACCTGCAGTTCTTGCTAACTTTTTGCTTTGTTATATAGAGAACCAGGATCTGATGGCTATCACAGATCCATAAGTTACTCGGTAAGGCTAATTTCTAGATTCAATACAGGGTGTCTTCTCGCTCAGATTGGCCCAGAGTGGGAGTGCCCTTGACTGGGGCTCCATCACTTTTTTGCCATTTCTTAGAGATGGTTTTTTGTGATGAAGACTCAGCCTGCCCTCTGATGCCCCCTACTGGTACTCTTGGATTTGTGTGGTATGAAGGCGATGGATCGTTGTCCATAGGAATGGAGAGTGGAGGACCGAGTAGGAGGTTTCTTGGGGTGGGGGTAGAGTAGACGAATTTGGCCTTGATTAAGGTACATCTTTAGCTTATATAGTCTAAAGTAAACTTAAAATAATGTGCGCATAGGAACCTAAAACAGGCCTAGCTCGAATAGTTGAACCCTAAATTGTAGATAAAATGCTTGGACTGTGGGCTTGAGTAAAAAATGCTGAATTATGAAGTATTCATGCTGATTGATGCTAAGATGTTTCCATTGTGGTTTGTCCGGCCCTTTTCTTGGAACTATTTTCGTTGTGATGTGCCTTTGGGGCACACCAACAGGGGGGGCTAACGGACAACTGGACTGTTTTTACAAAGTGCTTTTCAGTCACACCAGCAGAGACTGTGTGACCCCAGAGACTGAACCGCACTATCGACTGCCGTGGAGATCACAGATGGATGGACTCTGGAAGCCGGAAGCTGACGTGATTGGATTGCTTGGACTGGACGGAATGACCGACTGTTCTGGGAGAGGGACAGACTGAGAGCTGTCGTTCCACTGGTTGATCATCTTTGGTGATGTGCCATAATGACACATCATCAGGGGGACTGTTAGGATATCAACAAGGTCAAGTGGAACGAGCTGTTTATCCCAGAACTGCATGGCACACTTAGATGGCACTGACCCAAAAGATTGGCACATATCGATCAGATACCACCCTGGAGGTGACGCAGCTTCCCTGCTGATGTCACAGTTTGGATGTGTACCGCCCTTGTATGGGTGTGTCCCGAGATCCCTTTATAATGTTTGTGTAATGAGCACTCGAGGCCTCCTGCCGATCAGGGGCCCATCAGCGCTGGTGTGACTGTAACTATTTCTCTGTCTTTACTTAGATAAAATATAACTAAAAGCATACTTGTCTGTTTTATGCGTCCTACATTCAAGGTAAAAAGTAAGTGGGAGTCGCCTGACTGGGTAAAACGAACTGGGTCCACCGAGGGTGCTTCACCGTAGTCACGGCACGGTGAAACAGTAACACTGAGCAGCTCCTTCTCAGGGATAATTTCCTCCGGAGAGAAGGGCACTTTGTTGATTTTTCCCAGAAAGAAGATGCTCTGAAGTATCTGTTGAGGAAATAAACAAAAACAAGACACGAACAATAACCTAACCTCCCTAAAACTGTACGACTAGCCTCAGCTTTTTACCCACCTCGTCCACCAGGTGTTTACTTCCGATAGTCTTATTGCACCAATCAACCATCTCCTTGATGATCTTGAAGGCATTTGTTTTGAAATCTTGTTGAATTTTCAGAAATTGTTCTTGTCTGAAACGACACAGAGGGAGCTGTTTATTTTGTCGACCGTAAACGCATCATGACGCAGATGTTTTTTTTTAATGTGATCGGTACACTCACCTGACACGTTCCATATCCTACAGGTGAATTAAACAGAGGAAAGAGAGACGGTCAAGTCGGTGTTTCGCTCCCATGTGGAAAACAAGTATACATCAGAACATAAAGCAGACAGCAAAGGAAAGCTGCTACTCACCATGGCTGCAGCGTAAGAAGGAAACCGAAAGCACAGAGAAACTTTCCCTTAAGGCAACGCCTCAAAATAAAAATAAAAAAATCAACTTTTACAGGCGTCACAAGACGATAAATATTTAGTATGGGTTTAGTTTCCTGCCAAAACGTTGCACACAAAAAAATATGTTTCACACAAAAAAAAACTTGTTTTGCAAACTGTCTTCAAACGTTGCACTCAAAATATCATTTATAAATTGTCCCCGAGTACAATACTACGGAAGGGATCCGTACAAAACGGTCTCTGCTCGCACAAAACAGCCTCTGCTCGACTACGAAACATTTCCACACCTCTGCTGCCAAAAGTCAAGCGATGGATTAAGAGTTGTTGTTCAGACTTCCCGACAGCAGGGGGCGCACTCGAAAAAAGCGGAAACGCGCCGGTTTGGCTGAGGGAGACAGACGTGATATCACAGCTAACCATCAGCACCTCACAGTTGAGTTTCAAAACTTTCCCAGTGAAAAAATAATAGCCGACTATGCAGATAGAACATGTAAGATTTTAGTTAAAGGCACGTTTTAGTTTTATCTTTGATTTAGAATTAAGATATCAGCTTACTTAAAAAAGTCTCCAGCGTGTATTTCTTGGACTCATCTTTGCTGGATTGGTTCGGTGCTCCCAGCCCTCTCATCAGCGTCCTGACCCTGATCCTCTGACCACCAGTCTGGTGTGTGTGTGTGTGTGTGTGTGGTGAAGTCCCGACCCCAACTTTGGCAACCCTTGCTCTATGATACCCTCATTCACTGAGAATTAAAGTGCATGTAACATAATTTTTTACAAAATTTCCTTCTCAATTGTGTTTGGACTAAAATACTGTATGAGGGACTAGTTTAGAAACCCAACAGACCTGGACCAAGATTTAAAAGCACTCCGAGGAACCTTAGCGGTTCCAGTTCTCAACCAGAGCTGGTTTGGTTTTTCATGACCAAAGATTCAACTCAGAGCCACTTAGTTACACCACTGTAAACATGTCATTAGGATCCAATCCTCCCTCTGTTATATTGTGAGTTTTTGTGGATTGAAGTGCTTGGAGACAATTAATATGCAAAATCCTATTATTTATCACACTATTCTTACCCACAGATGTAACCAGTATCCCCAGTGTCATTTATTAATATCGTTTTAAACAACAAACGGTGCTTTGGAGCGCTGCACAATCCCAATCAGCTGATCTTCCAAATGCACCAGTCAACTGTGAGTCAACTAAGAGGACAAGTGACTGCCCCTGCATTCTAGCAGCTCACTTGTTTCCCGCTAGGGTCACAAAGAAAACTGATATAGATTTAATCTACCTCTTAGGTATGTACCTAAGAATAGCAATTAAGATTATTTATCGTTGCTTGTGAGCTTCAAGTTAGTGTTTGAGGTTGGAAGGCCTCCTTCTCATCACCCTAATGTTTCTCTATTTATTTTTTAACAATTACATTATATGCTGGGGAGCTGGTAAACAAGGTCATGGACTTCCAGCCTACCAGTCTCACGAATCCGCCATTTTTATTTCTCTGAGCAATTTTGTAGTCCAAGCTGAAGGATGATGAAACTACAAAAGGATCAGTCAAGATGTTTGGTTGTTCATTATGCTGACCCTCAGAGTACTACAAAAATGGCTGAACGGCGTTGAATGGAAAGCTCTGCAATCTGGAGGAGAGCAGGGTTTGAAGTGCCTTCTTCAGATTTAAAGAGACAGCACCAAAACAAGTTGCTCTTAGATGCACCCCAGTGCAGGGGTAAAAAGGGGGACCGTGGGGGTAAATTAACATGGAATTCAGACCAAAGCATTGCAGTTCCACTTAAAATATAGACCACAACTCAATGAATTAAATGTGAAACGGAAGGCATTAAGCAGCATGATATATCCCTTTTAAGTTGCTTAAAGTTGCTTTGGTTTGATCAAAGTACATAATCAGTTATATCTAACAAGGCTGAAAGGGATCAGAACAATTGATAGAATGAGGGAGTAATATTTCTTTGTTTCATAAAATGAAATGGAGATGGAATTATTAATTTCTTTTTATGATTATTTAGCTGCAGAATTTATAAAAAAATGCTTTATTATAAAGAGAAATAAACTGATATTCACCTGTTAACCACAGGAGGTAGGCTGAAAATGATTCATACCCCCAGGAAGATTTAGGGTTAAATTATTGATTATAATTTGACCAAGATGTTTTGTCTGACCTTGTTGAACGTGCAAAGAGCTTTTGGTTAAGTTTATCTACAAAAGACACTTCTGTCAGCAAAGCAGCCACACAGTGTTAAAAAAGAAGTTGTTGTAAGTTAAGAGTTTAGTTCTGCCAAAATGATTCATAACCCCAGGCAGATTTAGGTTTAAAGCAATTTTTTCATTTTATTAACATGTTTACTCGGACAAGAAGTAATGTTGATGTTCTGGAGCGATCCAGACAGATTTCTGACCCAAATCGGATGCGATGTCTGTGGAGAGAGATAAAGATTAGGGTGACGGTAAAGAGGCTTTCCTACCTCAAAGTTAGTCACCACAGCTAAAAAGTAAAAATACTAGTCAATCCTGTAAAAAGTGACTCTGTAAAGTTTTTTTATGATATTGTATGTTGTTGTTTTTTGTCTTCTGGGTGGTACTTGTGCTATTTGCTTTTAGATGAAAAAAAAAAACTTTGTGATTGAATTAAAATTCTTTGGCACTTTGAAAATATTTTAGCATACCGACATGGGTTCGTGTTTTTTTCCTGCAACCAAATCTCTTGAGCATCTCTTGAGGTTTTAGTTATTCTGAAATTAAAGTGTATTTCATGTGACTGATCTCTCTCTCATTACAGTGTTTGTGTTTATTGTGTTAATCATATAAAGAATATATAAACCAGTGGTTACCATTTTATTTTACTATGTATGTGTATTGATTTACTTTCTCTCTCTCTTATCGTTGCAGAAGGCCTGCAGACAGCAGAGAAATATGTTGTGACGATAATAAGTGTTTTTCTAAACATGTCTGAAACTGTTATGAAATGTATTCAGCATGTATCTGGAGTGCTTACGCATAACTGTACTGTGTGGACTGCTTGGTATTATTTCAAAGGTCACAGAGTGTTTTGCTTATCCCTACCCCTTAGCTTGACAATGTAACCAGGGATTCCTTTGGATAATAAAAAGAGAGGAGGCGACGGAGTATACTTTAGAGCGAGTAGGAGATCTGTATTAAGCATCGCTGTTCGTTCTCCTTGCAAGATGAAAGCTAACTTTCCTGTTGTCTCTCCTCCTTGTGTTTGTTTAATGAATGTTTTAGGTGTTTGAACCTGACTTTAGCTACTTGAAGTGTGCGTTTTAGCTACTTCAACACAGTCCTGTTTCATGGTTGTCATTTGGCAACTTCCTGAAGTGTGGATGAAGAACTGCCATGGTCCTTGAGCTCTCTAATACCCTTCTTTACACATCTTTATGGGTCTGTGTGTTTCAGGACATGCCCTGTGGTCACCATGGTGGTCAGTACAGCTCGTGCTGTGAGGAAGGCTTTCAGAGAGCTACGTTGATCGCTGTGGACCCTTGGGAGTTCAGCTTTGCACTAAATACTGGTGAGTTGTTTTCCTGCCAAAGTCCTGTACTCAGGTGTGCATGTAGTTATTCTGAGTTTAAAATGCTTATATAAAAAAATCATGTCATGTATTGGAGGAAATGGGGTGTTCCTCAGAGGTTTATATGTATGTTTTGCTTTTTAGAAGAGTTGGACATTTTGAAAAAACAACATATATGTTTTGAATCATAATTGAAGCAATCAAAACACTGTTGTCCTTTCCCCCCTGTGGTTGTGTTTGCAGGATGAACCAAGCCCGCGTGTACCTGCGGGTCTACAGGGTTGGCTACACAATCCAGTGTCCTGTGAAGAAGAAGAACACATAAGCAGCAAAAGAAAACAGTAAAAGATGCACAGTATCTGCAGCACAAAAGCATTTGGTTTGTGTGTGTGAACGCAAAAAACACAGGGGCTGGACCCAGGCAATCTCAGAACTGGGGGACTAAATGAGAGGGAGAAATTGTGAGCGCCTCTCAGGTCTTAGCCTTCGTTTTGAATTTGAAAGAACAGCCATGCAGCTTCCTTAGAATATAAAATTGACTATGTTTCATAATTTGTAATGATTTGCTTTTAAGTGGTCACTGAATGCTTCAGGTTTAAGTTATATTTTTATCATTTCTGTTATGCAGGAAAAAATGTGCTGTCTGTTCTGAAAAGCTTAAAAAAAAAAAAATTCACCCAGGCCAAATTATGCTTTATAGCCACAGATTTTAAAATAGACTTAAAGGATTTTCTTTTAGGTGTTTCAGTAACTGAAAGAATTTACGCAAGCGCCTCCTCGTTCTCCACACAGCCCTTTGTGTGGTGCCAGTCCATGGCTCCTTATCAGGGATGAGGGGGTCTAATCTCCCCTGAATGATTGCATAGGATATGGGGAAAGGGGGCAATCCGCTGTTGGGAGACTCTAGTGGCAAAAAAAAACGTTTTTGACTCTGTGGAATGAACTGCCACTGGTGGTCAGGCAAGCTCCATCTCTTGATGTTTTTAAAACTCGTCTGAAAATGGACTTTTTTTTCTTTGGCTTTTAACTCAAAGTGAATTTTTTTTTATCTGTGTTTCGATTGTACTTGTATTGTTTTCTTCTTTTTTGTTTACATCAAAGTGTGTCTTATGTAATCATTTTTATGTATTTTTTTTCTTTTTTAGTGCAGCACTTTGGTCAGCTTCTATGTTGTTGATTTCCGTGTGTTTGTAAAAGCACAAATACTTGGAGACATCAGCTTGCAGGGAAGGTTCCTCATAGCAACGCATTGGATTGTCTCCTTCCACTCCACTAGGGGGCTTTACAATTTGTTGAGTTAATTTATTCCGACGAGCCAGCGGTAACCGGAAGTGGTTCAACCGACACCGGAAGTGATCTTTCCGCCATTAAAAGCCGCTCGAAATCAAATTATAACGGTCGGGTTATTTCGCAATTACATTTCGATACATTGTTCAGCTTGGTGAGTCGATTTGAACATTGCAACTTAGGACATCGAAGCTTGGAAACATGTTTTTTTTTTCTGTTTTAGTACTAAGTTAGCAAAACAGTGCCGTGGTTTCATGGTAATGCTGTACATCAACCGCTAGTCGGCGCTATCCTAGCGCAACTGATATTGCTGTAATTTATACTCCCTATACCATTTGTGGTTAAAATGTCAGACTTAAATCCAGCATAACATATGTGTTCATATAATTTAATGTTAAATTCTAAATGTGTGGTTTAATTTCTTACTTTTAGCCTAGTTAGCCGGCTAGCCCACGGGGCAGGAAACAACCACTACCACCATGAGGCGCAGTCCCCCCCGGCCCTAACCGTTTTCGTGGTGCCCGACTCGGCTGCTCCCCGCTCAGATAGACGTCTCCTGAGCGTTGGAAACCCACTTTAGATATCTTAATACGACAGAGAAGTACTTGGTTAAATTTAACACCTTTTTCAAGTTATTTTCTCAATAAGAGTGTGAAGATGTTTTGCTTCCTTTGTAAATGAGTGACGAAAGGTATGAACCGGATTCTTTGTGTAATCTGCTGATTTGATTTAATGCTGTAAGATGATTTCCACTCAATCTGATTTTTTTATTTAGTTTTACTTGTTGCTACTTATTTGTGAAAAGATAACGTCAAACTTAAATATCTGTTTTTACAACTTTTAAACAGAAAAGTCCTCTAAGGGAGGTGGGCTATGGAGATGACGAAAATTCAAGTCTGCAGAAAAAGTAAAGATTTATAACAATCCTAATTTGTTTCCACGTGGTTTTAATTTATTTTATTTTCCTGCAACAAATGACTTGGACAACCAAAATCTGACATTTTCTCCTCATTTTGCTGATATCAGCCTGCAGACGGATGCACCGTCTCCCTCTTCCACCACAACCACTGCTACCAGCGAGGCTCCAAGGGTTAGAAAAACCTCCTGCTGGCATCATTGGTCTCTTCATAACAAGGTATGTTTAGCAGAGCTGATTATTTTAATTAATAAGCAGCAAAAAAAAGGGGTTGTAATTTGTCTCAGCACGGTCTGAGTTCATCTGATACACACAGATGAACTTAGTCAGAAGAAGAAAAAGCAGACCCATCTCCCACAAAATGTAGACTCATCACAATTTTGTCACCCTCAGTGACAGAAAGGAGGTAAATAAAACTTCAACTGCAGTTTTATAATTTCTCGTTATGTTGGTGTTATAAAGGTGTATGCCATTCCTTTTCTTTATTTTACAGCTGCAGCAACAGTGAAAAGTCTCAGGGTGGAGAGACTAGTGCAGGGTTTCCGCGGGGCATTAAAAATCATTAAAAGTCATTAAATGCAATTTTTTAAAAACAAGCACTGAAAGTTTAAAATATATACTAAACCAAACCGTGAGCCACTGAAGGGATTTCAGTATTGAGGTGATGTGATCATGAAAGGGGTCGTTGATAGCCTAGGTAACAGGATTCAGCCTTAGCATGGCTGAAGTACACAATTAAACATCTCTCTCTTTTTATCAGCAGTGTCTGCGTCATGAATGACAATTCAGGACAACTTGGAGTCCAGGTGGAAACTGCTCCTGATGGTGGCACTCTTCCCTCATTTGCAGCTGAGAAAGATTCACAGACCATTAAAGAAGACAGCGGAGAAGTATTTCTGACCTCTTCTCCCACAGAAACGAGGTAAAAGCTTTATAACATGTCTGTGCCATCATATCAACTATTCGGGTTTCATTTTACTAAAGAAGAAATAATTCCTCATGATTTCTAATTCCACTGATGTGAATTTTTATGTTTATAATCCGAAGTTTAAAGAGAACCAGGGAAGTGGCAAATACCAAACCTGGACACCAGGATCTTCCCTGCACACAATCTTCTCCTGAGTCAGGAAACACTCAGACTAAGAAAAGGATAAAAACATCGTTTTGGTTAACCCTGTCCCAACTGTTTCATTATAAGGTATGTTGAACCAAGCTGAATGTTGTTGATAGCATCAACTCCGTATCATATAAATAACAGAAACAACCACAGCATGTTCAGTTTTTGCTGTAGTGAAATTGTTTTTTATCACAAAAGAGAAACTTTCCACATGAAGGCGAAGAAGGGACACATATAGAGCCTTCCATTCAGATCATGTCTGTCGTCCACAGGCTAGATCCAACAGTCCAGGACTTAAACAATTGGCAAAGAAAACCATCCCTAATCACGAGGTAGTCTGCTTTTGGTAAACAAAAGCACAAGAATTGATAGATACCGTATTTCTCAGACAATAAGGCCCACCGTGAATGTACGTGTCTTTGTCCACATATAAAGGCACTAAATATTCTTCCTAAGTGTGTAATATCACTCCGCCCCTTCACGTACACAGCTCTCTCCTGAAAGGGAGAGCAATCCGTCTCTGTTTGAAGGACAGAGTAGTTGGACTTCACTGCCCCGTTTCTAACATAAGGCCAAAATGAACTTTTAAATTGAATTAACTTACTAGGTTTATTGCTGCTTGCGCTTACTGGGGCGCGGGCTGCCTAAATGTTCACATATGCGTACTATGAGCTTGGTGGAGTCCACGCTGACTCTCCATGGATGTTTTACCCTTCACAGATGGAGTGTACTGTTGCCTTCATTTCCCGTAGCAAATCCCTACAATTCCCACATTTTCTGCCAGCGGGACGAAGCGGCGGAACGGATGGTAAGATGTGGGATTAGCTAGCTGAGCACCTAGAGCCATTTCTTTTCCAGCAGGCTCCCACCTGTCAGTGAGAACAGAGGGATTGTGATGCTGCGTGTTCCTTGTGACCGCCTGCTTGGAGCGGCTCAGTGTATCAAGCTCGGTGTCACATATAAAACAGTTCAATGTGAAGATTTCTAGCCACCAAGAAGTCGTAAAGAATGAGCTGTGTACGTACGTACCTCAGTGGAGTGAACTACGCCCGAGGCAGACCGGACACTTTTTTTAAAGAAAATTTAAGTATTTTAAGTACGCCTTATAGTCTGAAAAATATGATACAAAACCCTCTGCTCTAAAACTACTATACAACTTTTTAAAAGGGTCGAAACTGAAGCCCATGTTCTGACTGGTTCTTTGTCTTGTGTGTTTTAAGGTCACCCAACTTGGGGCTTACTTGCTACATGCACTCCATCCTCCAAAGCCTCCTGACCCTGAGCTGCTTTGTTAAAGAGCTCCACACCCAGCTGTCGGTGTGGATCTCTCACCCCAGAGCCCAGCTCTTCAGGTACAGCCCACCAGACAACAAAACATGGGTGTCAAAGTCCAGTCTTCGAGGGCCGGCGTCCTGCCAGGGACACATCTAAAAGTTTCAGGGCTTTGGACTGATTGGAGCTTAAAGCCATGCTCTAAAAGATCTAGGGCTGCAACTAACAATTATTTTAATATATTAACCAGTCAATTTTTTTTGATTGATCAATGAATCGGACAAAAAAGTTTATGTTTTCAATTTCCAGCTCTTCTTCGAAGAGTCAAAAAGGTTGTCAGACATTTAAAACTTTGTTTTTCTTGTGAGGGTTTTACATTTTTGAGGATGTCCTTTAAGGACACTTACTTTTGTTTTTTCCATAAGGGTCTTTAATTTTGGTCTGCATCTTATCATTCTGAGTGTCTCAAAATGTTGTTATGGTTACATAATAACAAAAGACTTGATTCTGGAAAAGTTAGTTTGTAGCCTTGCTCCTCACTACCATACAGTTCCTTCACTCAGACGTCTGCAAATTAAAACTTTAAAGTTGAATTAACAAATTATTACCATCCATCAGTAGGAACAACATTGTATTTGAGTGAGGGCTGGTTTATGCCGATCCATAATCCGATCAGCGTCCGTTTTAACTCATGAACTTGCTGCGCATGCATGTGGAGGACGGGGCAGCAGCGCTTTGAGGGATGATCATTTCCTCCCAACATCTGCAGCACCATGAGTTGCTGAGCCGGTGTTTAATTATGGAAACCAGTAATTATGTGTGAGCGATATGAAGAAAATCTAATGTCCCGATATCTTTGGGCTATATCGCAATACACGATATATATCACAATATGATCAAATAACCTTGAAAATCAAACGTTTTTAGCCACATAGTGCCTAAAGTTGCATTAGTATATCTCAAATTAACATGTAATTTTTTTGTTTGAAAAATTGATTGCAAATGAAAAATGAATCTGAAATGTTTTATTTTAACCAATTTATAACCATCAGCTGCACATAGAAGTTTTTCATAAATTACAATATTGCCACATTAAAGCTCTTAATATGGTCAACGCTGGACCTTCAAAAACAGAACATTCCAGCGGCCAAAAGGAACACCAAGGAAAAAATGGACACAAAATAAACCTGAAATAAAAAGGGGCTCTTTTGTGCTTACAATTTTGTGTAGTAAAAATGTGACAATCCCAAAACAAAAGCTTATATAGTGACAGTGAAATCAACTGACCAGGCGCTGCTACATATTCAGACTTCAGAGCATTTCAAAGATATTTCTATTGCTCTTTAGCTGCTGGGAATGTTATTTAACAAGACACCACTAAAGATTACAAAATAGGAAGTCAGACAATTAGACAATGTCTTCAAAACCCCAGAACCAAAATAGTAATGGGTGGTATGAGAGCATCTCAAAACGATTTAAATAACGATTGCTCTTTATGTGCTATATTTTAAACACCACACACAATGTGGTAAAACAGGAAAGTGTTAATCACATAAGCCAAAGCCCAGATTTTGTCTTAAATAACCCTGAACAAGAACAGTCCTATCAATGCAAAATGTGCACAAGTTTCTATAAATTCTGTGCCAAAAACACAAGCCTGTTAACAGCTTCAGGTTTAATTGAAGCCCGGTGACATGTGATTATATTTCCACTAGTACTAAATACCCTTTCTGATGGGGAACTAGTTGCAGGAACACACAGATACTTTTTTGCCAAAGTCTTCACATTTGGGAATATTTCCTCATGGCCCTGCCACCACTGCAGGGGGTCACATTCATTGTCAGCATTCTCAGATTGCAAGTATGCAGACAGTTCTGCATTCATCAACTGTCTGACTGATGATGTCGCTTGAGAAGAGGAGGTTTTTGCTTTTTTTTATAGAAACCACCAAGTGTTTTCTTTTTTGATGCATTTGGATCTGATCCTGCAGCTCTTTCACTCAGCTGTGAAGCAGATGAGTCTGCTGCAGCCTGGTCAGGCAGCATGACACCTGCTTCCATCTCCATTATGGCTCTGTGCTTGATTTCCTCTAACTTCTCTGTTGTGATGTTGTTTTACATCTGGGATCCACTAATGATGCCATATCTAGCAGGGTATCAGTGGAAGGGTCGGCACATTTCTCCCCAAGATAATCCAGAATGAAAACTTTAATGGACTGGGTCAGTTGAGTGTCCTCATTTGGGGCCAAGATGCTGGACCGGAAGAGATGTAGCACAGGTTTAACACAGGAGACCGTGACATAGCCCTCACCTGAAAGGGCATCAGTGAATTCCACCAGTGGTTTTAGAGCCTTTTGCACTTTTGCCGTGTTTTTTTTTTTTTTGTCTGAGGCCAAGACCTGAGAAATAGCTCAATCATTTTGAAACGGGATCCCCATCTAGTTGAAGACTCGCTGATCAGCTGATGTGTTGGGATCTTAGTTCTCTTTGCACTGTACCCAGATCTCTTTTTTTCTTCTAACTGACTGAAAACGGCTCACAATTATACAGTTTAGCTGCTATACCTGCTTTGTTTTGGAAGAACTTCCAGAAGATTCCTAAGAAGACGACGCAGAGTCGCGCGGGGCTGACACAGCTCGCGCTGCTGCGGGTGTGAGCGGCTTAAGTAATGAAACAAGGTGGTTGCGTTACCAGACTTTGTTTTTACCGGTTCCTTGCAAGTTTTACAAATCACCGGTTTATTTCTGTCAGACTGGCGAACTAGTAAAACCCCGTTTTGGAACCGTTTCCTCCGCCACTCCTTGCTGCGACATATTCACGTGCTCTGTGTTGTGGTTTGAGAGGGCGGCGCTTTGTGACGGCGTGCCTGGGTCCGCGATTACGATTGGTCGAGAGGAAGCAGTGACTGTAGCATCAACTAATATGATAGGCTGAAAGGAAGGAAGGAAAAGTGTTTCTATATCAAACTTTTATCGACCCTATTTTTTTCCTATCGCGCCACACGTCTATCGATCGATATATCGTCCAGCCCTACTCTTCATTCATCTTCATGTGGGTCGTTTTTCTTGAATGTCTTGAGGCATCATATCCAAGTCTGTTGTAAAGATGGTGTCCATTTTCTATGATGACTTCATCAGACTGTACAGCAGTGTAAACCTCATCTTGAATCATGGTGTTCAACAATTTCCAGAACTTTTGTCTTCACTCCTGGGAGGGGGGGGGTACCTTAAAAGCACAGAGAGCCTGAACTCTGGTTTTGCCTGGTTTCTTGTCAACATTTGGCTTGAGCTTGCAGATGAGCATGTGCCTCCAGAGGACTTTTTTTGTTGTTAAGAATCCTTGACAATAGGCACAGTGAAGATAATTTTGGGGTTCAGATGTTGCCTGGGTTGCTTACGAGGAACAAGTGTTCCAGTGCCACTATTTAGTACCTCAACATTATGTGTAAATGTTAAAGGTGTAACAGTCTTTCCCTGGAGCCTTTAGGCAAAGCTATGGCTTGTGCAACTTGAGGTTTGTTATGATGAGCACGCTCCACATGCTTTGACATTTTTATGAACCCCTACTTACAGTACAAACAGTACTGCTTTATGTTGTAGCATTTGGTGGGATCCTGTCCATATTAGTGAAAGAATGATTGGGCCAGTTGAAGAACACAGAAGTCACTTTGCACAGTAGAAGTTATCTCATCGTCTCTTATAACAGCTAGCATGTTCCAAACACCTGGTGATATCTGCTGCCACAGAGCCGAGTTTCATAGAGGTCAAAAACAAAACTAGTTTTTCTTCCAATCTCTGAAGTGGCTCCTACTTGTTTTGAAGAACCTATTCGGACATGTTGCCACAGATCTCGTCAGAGATATAATGCCTGGCAGTACATGCAGTGCATGGAGTCTTTTGCATTGTACTTTTTCTTTGATGTGCGTCTTAGTTTTAGTGATCCCACCCCACTCGCCAAGACCTTTGAGTTATGATTGTGGTTTCCCTTGCTTCATAAGCATTTTCATACGTTGTTTGGACCTCTTGGGAAGACTAAAAGGAAAGGAAATTAATTCTGTAGTGGCATACACCTCTATAACACCAATGGAACGAGAAATTATAAAACTGCAGTTGATGAAGTTTTATTTTTCCTCCTTTCTGTCACTGAGGGTGACAGGATTGTGACCCCGTCCACATTTTGTGGTGATGGGTCTGCTTTTTCTTCTAATACACACAAAATATACTAAATACATACAAAAAATTACAACCCCTTTTCTTTGCTGCTTATTAATTAAAGTAATCAGCTCTGCTAAACATACCTTGTTATGAAGAGTCCAACGATGCCACCTGGAGGTTTTTCTAACCTCCTTAGGAGCCTCGCTGGTAGCAGGGGTTGTGGTGGAAGAGGGAGACGGTGCATCTGTCTGCAGGCTGAAATCAGCAAAATTAGGAGAAAATGTCAAATTTTGGTTGTCCAAGTCATTTGTTGCAGGAAAATAAAATAAACTAAAACCACGTGGAAACAAATTAGGATTGTTGTAAATCTTTACATCTTCTGCAGACTTGAGTTTTCGTCATCTCCATAGCGTACCTCCCTTAGAGGACTTTTCTGTTTTAAAAGTTGAAAAAACGGATATTTAAGTATGTTAATGTTTCCTTTTTAACAAGTTGGAATTTATTGTTAACTACAGATAAACAACATTATTTAATGTTCCTGGATGAACATTTATTTCTACTTGAAGTGAAGTTGTCACTTTCCGTTTGTGTGAGTTTGCTGTTAGAAGAATGAAAGTGCTCAAATCACTCTTTCAACTATTGTCCTATTATCAAGGCAAGGCAAGGCAAGGCAAATTTATTTATATAGCACAATTCAGTACAAAGACAATGCAAAGTGCTTTACATGATTAAAATATAGCAAAATAAAACAGAATAAGAGCAAGTAGGAATAAAATATAGAAAGAAAATAGAACAAAAAAGTGGTGATTCAGTTAACTAGGACAGTTGAAGGCAATTTTAAACAAATGTGTTTTTAATCTTGATTTAAAAGAACTCAGGCTTTCCGCACTTTTACAGTTTTCTGGAAGTTTGTTCCAGATAATTGGAGCATAGGAACTAAATGCTGCTTCTCCGTGTTTAGTTCTGGTTCTAGGTATGCAGAGTAGGCTGGAGCCAGAAGACCTTAATGGTCTGGATGGTTTATACGCTGATAACAAGTCTGTGATGTATTTAGGAGCTAAGCCATTTAAGGATTTATAGACTAACAGAAGTATTTTAAAGTCTATTCTCTGAGATATAGGGAGCCAGTGTAAGGACTTTAGAACTGGGGTTATGTGCTCTACTTTCTTAGTCTTAGTGAGGACGCGGGCAGCAGCGTTCTGGATCAGCTGCAGCTGTCTGATCCACTTTTTAGGCAGACCTGTAAAAACACCGTTGCAGTAATCAATTCGACTAAAAATAAACGCATGGATTAGTTTTTCTAGATCCTGCTGAGACATCAGTCCTTTAATCCTAGAAATGTTCTTCAAGTGATAGAAAAAAACGGTTCAAAGCCAAACGGTTTGGTGTTCTCTGGACAATACCTGATACATCAAGAGTTATTTGATAAATATTCCATAACTTCAAAACGTCTGTAATTTCACAACATTCCTAATACGTAAGCATGCAAACCATAATATGCCAAGTACCTAGTTAGCAATTCTTCAGCAGATTATTTTGTGCTATTTAAGGGAGAACAAATATATATTGAGAGTTCTAACAGAGAAACTATCAAAAGAAATACAGAGGAAAAATACTAATTGTGTGAGTGCAAATGTATGATTCTATACAATCATCTTGAATCCAGACTAGACAGTTTTCATACCGTTCGTTCTCATGTGTGTTTTCTGCCACATCTTGACATTCAGCAGCAGTTTCCACCTGGACTTCATGTTGTCCTGAAGTGTCGTTCATGACGCAGACACTGGTGATAAAAAGAGAGAGATGTTTAACTGTGTTCTTCAGCCATGCTAAGGCTGAACTACATAAGTTATAAGTTCAATTTTAAGACAAGTAGAGAAAAACTGAACAAGTAACCAATAATTCCTGAGGCAAAAAAATCTCACATCTATATTTATATATTTATATTTTATTTTGTAATAACTTAAACTGGAGTTGGCCTCTAAAAAGTCTAATGTAAAGAAACTCATACGTGGTGGAGAATTGTTGGACTGTCTCATCTCTGTGGACAGCTTGTAGCCGCAGCTCATGGTGAGGAGAGACAGGACTGTCAGGGACAGGTGAAGCCCTGAACGGGACACTAGTCTCTCCACCCTCAGGTGTTTCACTTGTGCTACAACTGTAAAATAAAGAAAGGAATTAATTCTGAAGTGCTATACACCTCTATAATGGCAACTTAACAACAGATGATAAAATATGAAACTGCAGTTGATAAAGTTTTATTTTACCTCCTTTCTGTCACTGAGGGTGACAGGATTGTGACCCCTTCTACATTTTGTGGCTGATGGGTCTTCTTTTTCTAAATACACACAGATGAACTCACTCAGACTGTGCTGAGACTCAAACATTACAACCCCTTTTCTTTGCTGCTTATTAATAAATGAATCAGCTCTGCTAAACATACCTTCTTATGAAGAGTCCAACGATGCCACCTGAAGGTTTTTCTAACCTCCTTAGGAGCCTCGCTGGTAGCAGGGGTTGTGGTGGGAGTGGGAGACAGGCTGAAATCAGCAAAATGAGGAGAAAATGTCAAATTTTGGGTATCCAAGTCATTTGTTACAGGAAAATAAAATAAATTAAAACCACGTGGAAACAAATTAGGATTGTTATAAAACTTTACCTCTTCTGCAGACTTGAGTTTTCGTCATCTCCATAGCCTACCTCCCTTAGAGGACATTTCTGTTTTAAAAGTTGTAAAAACGGATATTTAAGTTTGATAATGTTACCTTTTTAACAAGTAGCAACAAGTCAAACTAAAATACAATCAAATTGAGTGGAAATCATCTTTGTGTAATCTGATGATTTGACTTGATGCACGTTTACAAAGGAAGCAAAACATCTTCACACTCTTATTGAGCAAAATAACTTGAAAAACTGTAATGTTTTACTGCTGCTGCAGCTTTAAAATAAAAAAGGGAAATAAATGATATAGTGCTATACACTTCTATAAAACCAACTTAATAATAGATGATAAAAATGTAAAACTGCAGTTGATTTGACCTCCTTTATGTCACTGAGGATAAAAAGCTTGTGACCTCATCCACATCTTGTAGGAGATGGGTCTTGTTTTTACTTCTAAATACACACAAATGAACACAATTACAACCCCTTTTCTTTGCTGCTTATTAATTAAAATAATCAGCTCTGCTAAACATACCTTCTTATGAAGAGTCCAACGATGCCAGCAGGAGGTTTTTCTAACCTCCTTAGGAGCCTCGCTGGTAGCAGGGGTTGTGGTGGGAGAGGGAGACGGTGCATCTGTCTGCAGGCTGAAATCAGCAAAATGAGGAGAAAATGTCAAATTTTGGGTATCCAAGTCATTTGTTACAGGAAAATAAAATAAATTAAAACCACGTGGAAACAAATTAGGATTGTTATAAATCTTTACCTCTTCTGCAGACTTGAGTTTTTGTCATCTCCATAGCCTACCTCCATTTGAGGTCTTTTCTGTTTTAAAAGTTGTAAAAACAGATATTTAAGTTTGATAATGTTACCTTTTCACAAATAAGTAGCAACAAGTAAAACTAAATTACAATCAAATTGAGTGGAAATCATCTTAGTGCACTAAGCCAAATCAGCAGATTACACAAAGAATTCGGTTCATACCTTTCGTCGTTTACAAAGGAAGCAAAACATCTTCACACTTATTGAGCAAAATAACTGGAAAGCCTGATTTTAGGTTGGGTGGATAGGGCACCAGCATTCTCCTCCTGAATCCTCCTCACGATGGCTGCAGAGGCTGGGGTTCTGGGGACAGTTCTTTCCTCAATTTGTGGTCCCACCTATGCCTTTCCCTCTGTTCCACTCTGGGTTCAGTGCCATCCAAATGACAAAGTTGTATGCTGAGATGTCCAACATGTCAAAGAATATTATCAGTGGCCAGCGTAGATTCCTCCGTTTGCAGCTGTAGGCTGTCACCAGCTTGTCTATGTTGTCTACCCGTCCTTTTGTGGCATTATAATCCATGATGATATCTGGTTTGCGATGGTCCCGGTCACAGATTCTTTCATCCCCCTGCAGTGCACTCATGAGTACCACATTCTTGCCTTTGGCACACAGGATAGCAGGGTTATGTCAGCCGTGTACAAAAACTTGGAAGACTTGACAGGCCTTTTCTTTGAAGTCAGCAGTTGAGGAGGGAGCTCTGACTTGTTCTATGTTGTTCTATGTTGTTCCCACCGTGGTCAGCTTCCTCTTTAGGAGATCCTGTTCCAGCTTGTGCGAGATAAAAAAAATTGTCACATGTGATGTTGTGTCCAATGAGTCCCTGAGTCATATCCAGGGACTAATCAGATGCAGATGTGGCAGAACTTCCAATCTTCATTTTAACGTCCAATTTGATCAGCTTGGTCGGTGATAATAGTAATTTTGACCCGTAGCCATGTGCTACGGTGACAACCACCCATGGATTTACAGTATGAGCAGCCAAGAAATTTAGCTGCTGATGGGGAAAAATGCCTGACAGCTGGCCCGGTGGCATCATGTTCTATCCCCCCGGTCCTTGGGAACCCTGAGGGGAGGTGTCCGGGATCTGAATCCCAGGTCTGTCTAACTGGATGCCAGACTGGCTCACGAAAGTCCCTGCTGGGTCTCTGCCGTGCATCACGGGGATAGGAACCAAAAGGCCTATCACCAGTCTGAGGCCACGGCAGAACACTGGGGGTAGCAGCTGGGCGCCCTAAACGCTGGAAGCCACTGGAAGTGAGGCATCAGACTGACGTGTCTGCAACAAGCACTTCATCTCTGCCAACAACTGCTCCACCCTTGTGGCCAGGCCCTGGTCAGGTTTGGCCAGTTTCCTGTTGAGCTGGGAGAGGTGGCGCGGACGCCATCACCAGCAAACAGTGAACTTACCTTCTGAAATCATCTGGCAGATCAACCCGTTGCAACACTGGGGGGGGGCGAAGAAAAACCACAACTTCAGTCAGCAAGAGACAGGGGTGTCAAACAACGGGGAAGTAAAGCCATATAGCAAACCGCTTGCGATAACAAAAAAGGGAACAGAGCTAAGGATGACATCAGGCTATATAGCTTTTGAGTGGTCATCCAGCATCACAGGTGTGACTCTGTTGGTATAATTACTCAAACTGTGCATGCCCGAAGGGAACATTCAGTGCTTTCAACACCGCCCTCTGGCGGTCAGTAGGGATCAAAAAGAACAAGAATTTAAAAAAGCCCAGCCGTTTTTTAATGCAAGTTCAATTTTGCTTGCATTATGGTGTAATTTTTAACATAACTTTAAATGGCATTACCTTTTATTTCGATCTCGTCAAGAGTTTTGCCTTGAAGGCTTCTGAGAGTCCCTCTCTCCATGGCAAGCAACAGTTTTGATATTTTGGCCAGCTGGTTAGTAGCCTCGAGCGGTCTGTAATATTCACGATCAGTGTGAATATCGTGGCCAAGGAAGTTATTAACTTGGTCCAACTCGTGATTCTTGAGGTTCAAGATCTGAGACAACGTTGCAACATGTTTGTGTAATTGCGTTGACCCGAGGAGCTCAGGGTTTTTAGCCCCACATTTACTGACAAAAAGCCTCAAACAGTCGTGTCCTCTGTAAGGAGTCAGACAATGAGGTCTGGTTTTCTGCCAGAATGCCACAGTCTTCTCTTTTTTTCTCATTAAGCATGTTATGGCATTCACCATGTCAGGTGAACGTAACACAGCAACCTTTCAGGCCTCTTTTACCCCTTAATTTAATTCAGTGCCATCCAAATGACAAAGTTGTATGCTGAGATGTCCAACATGTCAAAGAATATTATCAGTGGCCAGCGTAGATTCCTCCGTTTGCAGCTGTAGGCTGTCACCAGCTTGTCTATGTTGTCTACCCGTCCTTTTGTGGCATTATAATCCATGATGATATCTGGTTTGCGATGGTCCCGGTCACAGATTCTTTCATCACCCTGCAGTGCACTCATGAGTACCACATTCTTGCCTTTGGCACACAGGATAGCAGGGTTATGTCAGCCGTGTACAAAAACTTGGAAGACTTGACAGGCCTTTTCTTTGAAGTCAGCAGTTGAGGAGGGAGCTCTGACTTGTTCTATGTTGTTCTATGTTGTTCCCACCGTGGTCAGCTTCCTCTTTAGGAGATCCTGTTCCAGCTTGTGCGAGATAAAAAAAATTGTCACATGTGATGTTGTGTCCAATGAGTCCCTGAGTCATATCCAGGGACTAATCAGATGCAGATGTGGCAGAACTTCCAATCTTCATTTTAACGTCCAATTTGATCAGCTTGGTCGGTGATAATAGTAATTTTGACCCGTAGCCATGTGCTACGGTGACAACCACCCATGGATTTACAGTATGAGCAGCCAAGAAATTTAGCTGCTGATGGGGAAAAATGCCTGACAGCTGGCCCGGTGGCATCATGTTCTATCCCCCCGGTCCTTGGGAACCCTGAGGGGAGGTGTCCGGGATCTGAATCCCAGGTCTGTCTAACTGGATGCCAGACTGGCTCACGAAAGTCCCTGCTGGGTCTCTGCCGTGCATCACGGGGATAGGAACCAAAAGGCCTATCACCAGTCTGAGGCCACGGCAGAACACTGGGGGTAGCAGCTGGGCGCCCTAAACGCTGGAAGCCACTGGAAGTGAGGCATCAGACTGACGTGTCTGCAACAAGCACTTCATCTCTGCCAACAACTGCTCCACCCTTGTGGCCAGGCCCTGGTCAGGTTTGGCCAGTTTCCTGTTGGGCTGGGAGAGGTGGCGCGGACGCCATCACCAGCAAACAGTGAACTTACCTTCTGAAATCATCTGGCAGATCAACCCGTTGCAACACTGGGGGGGGGGGGGCGAAGAAAAACCACAACTTCAGTCAGCAAGAGACAGGGGTGTCAAACAACGGGGAAGTAAAGCCATATAGCAAACCGCTTGCGATAACAAAAAAGGGAACAGAGCTAAGGATGACATCAGGCTATATAGCTTTTGAGTGGTCATCCAGCATCACAGGTGTGACTCTGTTGGTATAATTACTCAAACTGTGCATGCCCGAAGGGAACATTCAGTGCTTTCAACACCGCCCTCTGGCGGTCAGTAGGGATCAAAAAGAACAAGAATTTAAAAAAGCCCAGCCGTTTTTTAATGCAAGTTCAATTTTGCTTGCATTATGGTGTAATTTTTAACATAACTTTAAATGGCATTACCTTTTATTTCGATCTCGTCAAGAGTTTTGCCTTGAAGGCTTCTGAGAGTCCCTCTCTCCATGGCAAGCAACAGTTTTGATATTTTGGCCAGCTGGTTAGTAGCCTCGAGCGGTCTGTAATATTCACGATCAGTGTGAATATCGTGGCCAAGGAAGTTATTAACTTGGTCCAACTCGTGATTCTTGAGGTTCAAGATCTGAGACAACGTTGCAACATGTTTGCGTAATTGCGTTGACCCGAGGAGCTCAGGGTTTTTAGCCCCACATTTACTGACAAAAAGCCTCAAACAGTCGTGTCCTCTGTAAGGAGTCAGACAATGAGGTCTGGTTTTCTGCCAGAATGCCACAGTCTTCTCTTTTTTTCTCATTAAGCATGTTATGGCATTCACCATGTCAGGTGAACGTAACACAGCAACCTTTCAGGCCTCTTTTACCCCTTAATTTAACACGATTGAAGTGTCAACACAGGTGAAGTTCAAATAGGCTATGTGCACTAACTGAATGGGTAAGGGAATATTCTTCCGGTTCGGCTGTTCACCCACGGCATGCAATAGCATTCTGCACTCGCTGCCTTCAGGACCTTCCAAAAGTAACAATTAACGACATCCTCCGCTTTATACTAACCTTATCATCTGCTCTACAGAGTAAAAGAGAGAGAGGTTTTAAGTTTTACGTGTCAAATCACATTGGCAACTTTGAAGGTAAGTAAAGTACCAGTCAGCACCACTATGCTGGTGGGCGTATGATATCTGCTCTAGTCCACTGTCCTTCATTCTTAGTTAGGGTTCGTCCTCCCCCAAACCAGTCCAGTCTGTTTATACATTACATGTAGCATAAATACGGACAACAGTAATGATAAATACTAACCTGGTATGCCGAATGTCGTCGTCTGAGCGTTTAAAACGTTCCAGAGAGAAAGGGATTGGGGATGCAGCCGCTCAACTTCACGCTGCAACAACTCAACTTGTTTCTGCAGGTCCTCGCTTTGGATCACTACTAGCTTGTTGGCCATAACTCCACTTGCAGGTAAAACACAATAATCATGGTCAGGAGCCACACACACCATCTCCGAACAGTCCACAGTCGGCTCTGCAGCAGCGGGGCTTTCCTCCTCTTCCTCCCTTGCCCTACATTCCCACACACTGGGTCTTGGCACGGGCAAAGAGTAGTTGTTCCACTCAAATAAAATGGGAATAGCAGCCTTTTTAAGCACCTCTTTCCCCCTGGTGTCTGTACCACATCATCAGGCAGGAAATGTCGACTGCATACCCGTGTCTTTCTACGGGAACTGAAATCTTGCCTCCGAATTCTGATGCTTAAAATATTTTTAGGGGTGCTTAAAAACACCTATGTTGTTCATCCCTTTTTAACACATTTAAAGTTCATTGTGAGGCACTGTGTGTAACCTTGAGTGATTATTTCAGCTGCATTTCTTGTGTGAAAGGTTGTATACAAATAGTTTATTATTGCTATTGTAAATAAAAAGTAATTTTGTTTAGAAGTAGGTATAGTTTTTGCACAGCCTGCATTAAAAAGGAATATAATCTTTTTCCACCTGTTAGCAGGTCCATGTCTTTGGACTGGAACGTCTTGTTTGGGGGAACAAGATTTGCAAGGATGTTGTGCACCATCTCAGCAATGAATTTGAAGCTGGGCTCAGACATGCTCTGCCACAACCCTGTTGCTTCAATGCGCAGATCTGCTGCAAATGCTCACTTGCTGGTGATCTCTCAGAGCAGTGTGGTGAGGTCATCAAAGGATTTAAGTATGACTGAGACTGTAAAATAGAGAAAATAAATCTTAATATGTTCACATGGGGGAATCATTCCCACAATACAGCATCATCCTTATCAGCTTAATCAGTCCAAATGAACATACCTGTAGCAAAATGTCCACTCCAACGTTGGTCCAGTAGGCGCTTGAGTGTCTCTCCTTTGTAGAGAATGGCAACAGTGGGTTTTCTGCAGAACTTGTAAAGCATGTTGCACACACTGAAGAAGTCCATCACAGCCTTTTCAACTGCCAGAGCGTGGGTGACCACCAAATGCAGCTGATGATTGTAACAGTGGACATACGGTGTCTCTCTGTCCAGTTTTTGCTGCAGCAGATTCTGCACCCCTCCATGTTTACCGGACATGAGTGAGGCGCCATCGTACACCTGACTGAGGATTTTCTCAGGGCTCAGACTGGCTTTGGTCAGTTCTCCTATGATGGTGTCTGTCAATGTAACTGCATGGAGACCTGGTCAGCTGTGGCTATTGATAGGAGGCGCTCAGTTGGTTCAAACAGTTCATTCAAAAAGCAAACAACAACGGATATGTTCTCTCTCCCTGTTGATTTAGCATATTTAGTTCTAGCATGTAGTATAGTCATTTTAGAGCAGATGGTTTTGTAAAATGTTGTCTGTAAAAAGCATGTTTATCAATTCTGGTGCTTTAGTTTACCCAAAGCAGACTAGCTCCTGATTGGGGGTGGTTTCCTTGCTCCTAGAAAAGGGCTTTGCCGATTGGTTATGTAGTTGGCAGAGAGTCCTGGACTGTTGAATTCAGCCTGCGGACTACAGACATGATCTTAAGTGGAAGGCTCTATATGTGTCCCCTCTTCTTCATGTGGAAAGACTCTCTTTTGTGATTAAAAAGAAACAGTATAAAAGTTCAGTACAGCAAAAACTGAACATGCTGTGCTTGTTTCTGTTATTGATATGATACTGAGTTGATGCAATCAACAACATTCAGCTTGGTTCAACATACCTTATCATAAAACAACGTTGATTATAACAATGTATGATTCTGTACAATCATCTTGAATCCAGACTAGACAGTTTTCATACCGTTCGTTCTCATGAGTGTTTTCTGTCACATCTGGACTTTTAGGAGCAGGTTGGATGTTGTCTTGGACATCAGCCTGTCCTTCCTTGGAGTCCTCTTGGTTGTTGAAGCTAGCAATGAAGCAACACAAAAATCACCAAACAAAAATGGATCAACATGTCTTTTCATTTGAAACTTGGAAAAACTATCGAATATAAATATTATAGAGCTCTAAATAATAACTCACATCTGTTCTGTGGCAGTAGAGGGCAGGACAGTTTCTTCCCCTCTGCTGTCTTGGTCAATGATGTCTTCTTCTTTGGAAGATGCAGTGGAACCGACGTCCTCCAAATCACCAGTGCATTGTATACTATGAAGAAGATACAAAAAATAAGATGAGATACAAAGTTATTAGTTCAATTTCAGGATAAGTGGACAAAAAACTGAACAAGTAACCAATGATTCCTGAGGGAAAACAACCTCATATTTGTATTATATTGTTTTTCTTTGTAATAACGGAAACTGGAGTTGGTCTCTAAAAAGTCTAATGCAAAGAAAGTCATACGTGGTGGAGAATTGTTGGACTGACTCTTCAGTCTCATCTTTGTTGTCAGCTTGTAGCCGCAGCTCATTGTGAGCAGACAGGACTGTCAGGGACAGGTGAAGCCCTGAATGGGACACTAGTCTCTCCACCCTGAGACGTTTCACTGTTGCTGCAGCTGTGAAATAAAGAAAAGGAAATAAATTCTGTAGTGGCATACACCTTTATAACACCAATAGAACGAGAACTTATAAAACTGCAGTTGATGAAGTTTTATTTTACCTCCTTTCTGTCACTGAGGGTGACAGGATTGTGACCCCGTCTACATTTTGTAGGAGATGGGTCTGCTTTTTCTTCTAAATACACACAGATGAACTCAGACCGTGCTGAGACTGACAAATTACAACCCATTTTCTTTGCTGCTTATTAATTAAAATAATCAGCTCTGCTAAACATACCTTGTTATGAAGAGACCAACAATGCCACCTGGAGGTTTTTCTAACCCTTGGAACCTCGCTGGTAGCAGGGGTTGTGGTGGAAGAGGGAGACCGTGCATCTGTCTGCAGGCTGAAATCAGCAAAATGAGGAGAAAATGTCAAATCTTGGGTGTCCAAGTCATTTGTTACAGGAAAATAAAATCTAGTAAATTAAAACCATGTGGAAACAAATTAGGATTGTTATAAATCTTTACCTCTTCTGCAGGTGTGAGTTTTTGTCATCTCCGTAGCATACGTCTATTTGAAGACTTTTCTGTTTAAAAGTTGTAAAAACAGATATTTAAGTTTGAAAATGTTACCTTTTCACAAATAAGTAGCAACAAGTCAAACTAAATTACAATCAAATTGAGTGGAAATCATCTCAGTGCATTAAGTCAAATCAGCAGATTACACAAAGAATCAGGTTCATACCTTTCGTTGTTTACCAAGGCAGCAAAACATCTTCACACTCTTATTTAGATAAATAACTCAGTGTTAAATTTAACCAAGTTTTTCTAACCTCCTTGGGAGTCTCGATGGTAGTAGGGGTTGTGGTGGGAGAGGGAGACCGTGCATCTGTCTGCAGGCTGAAATCAGCAAAATGAGGAGAAAATGTCAAATCTTGGGTGTCCAAGTCATTTGTTACAGGAAAATAAAATAAATTAAAACCACGTGGAAACAAATTAGGATTGTTATAAATATTTACCTCTTCTGCAGACTTGAGTTTTCATGATGTCCATCGCCTACCTCCCTTAGAGGACTTTTCTGTTTAAAAGTTGTAAAAACAAATACTTAAGTTTGATAATGTTACCTTTTCACAAATACAGGGCTTGGACAATGAAACTGAAATTGTTTTGGACCACAATAATTTATTAGTATGGTGTAGGGCCTCCTTTTGCGGCCAATACAGCGTCAATTAGTCTTGGGAATGACATATACAAGTCCTGCACAGTGATCAGAGGGATTTTAAGCCATTCTTCTTGCAGGATAGTGACCAGGTCACGACGTGATGCTGGTGGAGGAAAATGTTTCCTGACTCGCTCCTCCAAAACACCCCAAAGTTGCTCAATAATATTTAGATCTGGTGACTGTGCAGGCCATGGGAGATGTTCAACTTCACTTTCATGTTTATCAAACCAATCTTTCACCAGTCTTACTGTGTGTATTGGTGCATTGTCATCCTGATACACAGCACCTCCTTCAGGATACAATGTTTGAACCATTGGATGCACATGGTCCTCCAGAATGGTTCGGTAGTCCTTGGCAGTGACGCGCCCATCTAGCACAAGTATGGGGTCAAGGGAATGCCATGATATGGCAGCCCAAACCAGCACTGATCCACCCCCATGCTTCACTATGGGCATGCAACAGTCTGGGTGGTACTCTTCTTTGGGGCTTCTCCACACCGTAACTCTCCTGGATGTGGGGAAAACAGTAAAGGTGGACTCATCAGAGAACAATACATGTTTCAAATTGTCCACAGCCCAAGATTTGCACTCCTTGCACCATTGAAACCGACGTTTGGCATTGGCACGAGTGACCAAAGGTTTGGCTATAGCAGCCCGGCCGTGGATATTGACCCTGTGGAGCTCCCGACGGACAGTTTTGGTGGAAACAGGAGAGTTGAGGTGCACATTTAATTCTGCCGTGATTTGGGGAGCCGTGGTTTTATGTTTTTTGGATACAGTGCGGGTTAGCACCTGAACATCCCTTTCAGACAGCTTCCTCTTGCGTCCACAGTTAATCCTGTTGGATGTGGTTCGTCCTTCTTGGTGGTATGCTGACATTATCCTGGATACAGTGGCTCTTGATACATCACAAAGACTTGCTGTCTTGGTCACAGATGCGCCAGCAAGACGTGCACCATCAATTTGTCCTCTTTTGAACTCTGGTATGTCACCCATAATGTTGTGTGCATTGCAATATTTTGAGCAAAACTGTGCTCTTACCCTGCTAATTGGACCTTCACACTCTGCTCTTATTGGTTCAATGTGCAATTAATGAACATAGGCCACCAGGCTGGTCCAATTTAGCCATGAAACCTCCCACACTAAAATGAGAGGTGTTTCAGTTTCATTGTCCAACCCCTGTAAGTAGCAACAACTAAAACTAAATTATAATTAAGTTGAGTGGAAATCATCTTAGTCAAATCAGCAGATTGCACAAAGAATCCGGTTCATACCTTTCGTCGTTTACAAAGGCAGCAAAACATTTGCACGCTCTTATTGAGCAAAATAACTGGAAAACCTGATTTTAGGTTGGGTGGATAGAGCACCAGCATTCTCCTCCTGAATCCTCCTCACGATGACTGCAGAGGCTGGGGTTCTGGGGACAGTTCTTTTCTCAATTTGTGGTCTCACCTATGCCTTTCCCAGATCCTCCAGAAAGAGGCGTCTCTTCTGGAGCTTCCCTCTGTTCCACTCTGGGTTCAGTGGCATCCAAATGACAAAGTTGTATGCTGAGATGTCCAACATGTCAAAGATTATTACCAGTGGCCAGCGTAGATTCCTCTGCCTGCAGCTGTAGGCTGTCACCAGCTTGTCTATGTTGTCTACCCGTTCTTTTGTGGCATTATAATCCATGATGATCTCTGGTTTGTGATGTTCCTGGTCACAGATTCTTTCATCCCCCTGCAGTGCACTCATGAGTACCACATTCTTGCCTTTGGCACACAGGATAGCAGGGTTATGTCAGCCGTGTACGCAAACTTGGAAGACTTGACAGGCCTTTTCTTTGAAGTCAGCAGTTGAGGAGGGAGCTCTGACTTGTTCTATGTTGTTCCCACCGTGGTTAGCTTCCTCTTTAGGAGATCCTGTCCCAGCTTGTGCGAGATAAAAAAAAATTGTCACATGTGATGTTGTGTCCAATGAGTCCCTGAGTCATGTCCAGGGACTAATGCAGGTGTTAGTCTAAAAAATGATGCAGACGGTATACTGTACACAGGGATTGCACTTCTTGAATTTAATACTCTTGTGTGTTGTTTACAAAGTTTTGCCCCCACATCACCAAAAATGCCAGTGGCTGACCAAATTCTCTTGACCCGAATGAAACTTAAAGTGAACTTAGTTACCTGTGATTTACCGAGACACTTTAAAGTGTCTGCCAGTCAGCTCAGCAAAACTATGACATTCTGGATTGCTGAAAACACAAACGTTCTCATTCCTTGGCAGCACCGTGATGCGATAAAAGCTACAATGCCACAGGTTTTCAAAAGCGTTTCCCTAACACTACTTGTATTTTTGACTGTTCAGAGTGTTTTGCTCTCGCTAGCTGTCCAAATCACCAGCTTATAGCTCTCTAGTACCATACACAGCACGGTCAACTGGATCTGCTGATCATCAGTAGAAGGCTCCTAAATAATAGTCATATGACGAGTAGCAGTGGGTCTCCACCAAGTTGCCTCTTTCCTCCAGCATCTTGATGGCCTTTTCCTTGTGGGCTTGACCTGTCTTGGTTGCTGTGTTGCCCATAAATGTGTGATATAAATGTTCACTGATGAACTTTGCTGGGTCAGTTGTGGGCCGCTTGGAGACTTTTTTTGGTCGTACTTGCTGTAAGACGCATCATTCTGGCATTGTGCCACATTTGTGAGTGACTTTGACTCTGTGTCTCATGGGTCAGCAACTGAGATTGGTGTGGGAATGAGGTTCATGTAGGTTTCACAAAACATGCTACATTTCTCTCAGCTTGGTGCCATGTGTAGTGTGGGCTATGTGTGAAAAAGGTAAGACGCTCTCAACAGCCTGACCTGCATCACGTGTCTTGGCTCTGTAACATAGCTGTAGGAGACCACAAGTAGGAAGCAGAAAAAGTGCCTAACGTGAGATTTGAAGTCTGCATGGTTCTTAAAACTATGGGGAGATTGAG
>NC_046373.1:4798540-4848351 GCF_011125445.2 Fundulus heteroclitus
TTCAAAAAGTACCAAATTCAAGTACATATGTAGCAAGCATTTTGTCGGAGGAAAGGGCACAACCGAAGAACATCCTGACCCAATTCCAGCGACATCAAGTCAAGGTAAGAGTATTTTGTGGCCGACATGTTAATAATGAAGCGCCTGCTACCATGATAGCATATAGGCTGTCATGGTAGCAGGCGCTAACATGATAGCCTGCTACCAGGATAGCTTACTCAAAAACATTTCAAATAAGACAAACATTAAACATATACCCATTCCTGGACGGTGATTGCAAACAACAGCAACAAAAAAAAAAACGGCCGATGCTGCCGTGACCGCCGCGCAGGAAAAAAAAAACAAAGCTTACCGTTCGATCAACTCGGCCAGTTTTCCAGTCTTTTTAAACCCTCGAACCTCAAGCCATCGTTTGAGCTGAAGGTTGGTGTGTTCTTCGACAGATCGACCAGTAATCCGTGTGCCTGGGACATCGTCTTGGGAAAGTTTAACGGCTGTAAAGTCGGTCAGATCGCTGTTTCTGTTGCGCTTGTAATAGCTGGGTTATCCGTGCTTTCTCTCCTGTATGCCCTACCTAGCGGCAAAAGGGCGTTGCTCTTGAGACGGTGACGTCACGTGCGCGGGGTACCGCATTTAAGCGTCCCGCTGCATTCTTTCTCTGCTTGTAAACTCACGACAGGCTGATCGTTGGGTGCAAACCGGTTGCCTCGTAAAAACTCCTGAAATGAATGAGTGGTAGGCGTTTTACTGTCGCTGGTCCCATTAGTGTCACTTTCTCTTAATAAACAACGTGAAGAGGTAATGTCATGTAGTCAAAGCTCGCATTTATACACAACACATTATGTGGAATGGTTAGGAAAAATACGTGTTTATACTGGTTTATTTAAGAAAATCATACCATAAAAAAATTTAAGAGAAATAAAATAGTATAATGGTACATTTATCTAAAATCAATAAAAGAATTTAATGCGTCATAGAACAAAGTAAAAAGCAGAAACATTGATGCCGCAGGAGAGCTGAATGATGTAGGCCTGCCATTGCTGTGACTCAACATTTACCCTATTTTCATCACGTTTGAACAAACTGTGTTGATATGAATGTGCTTTGAAGCAAAACTCCGGCTGTAATCTCTCCTTCTGTTGCAGGAACGACGAGGATTCGGAGTCAGACTCGACGGAGGTCACCAACATGATCTAGGACGTTTGCAGAGGCCCTTTTGCACCAATCGCTTGATTGGCCGGCGTTTGCACTGGACGGGATCAACGGACCCAGACATGGACCCGGGCGTGTCGGATCGCACGGACACCGCCTCGCCCATCCAGTTCTCCTGCTGCTGCTGCTGCTGCTGCCGTTCCGAGTTCAAAAACTGTGTGAGCCTCGCCGAGCCTGCCTTAAAACATCCCGGTCCTCCTTTTGTGTCGGTGATGATTTCCTGGCTTGACACTCGTCCAGTCAGCCACGCATCACCGAGCCTTACCTTTTGGACACATACTACTAAGTGCAGCGGCAGAATCTTTTCCTTTTACCAGGTTGGTCTCGATTTTTGAAGTTGCACAAGAAGGGTGAATTTGCATTTACGGTGCTTGTCGCTGGAGCCGAGCCGGCTGCTCTTTTGTACGTAAACCGCACTACACATTATCGACCATTAGCACTGCGCTGGGGAGAACTTCCTGGTACCGGGTCGCGAACATGGGGAGGAACAACGATACTGTCTTAATTTCTGTCACATTTCGAAGGCAAAGTTTCAAAAATGGACAAACTGACAAGAGCGGCAAACGCTCTGTGTGCTTTAACTCATAGTTTACAAAAAAAAAAAAATCAAAGATCATATGTGCCAGCCCGTTTGCTCCTCGTTCCCGTCACGTTAGGTGTCGGCCTTCCGTCTGAGGAAGCTACGGGGATGTGACGCGGTGCCATGAGCCACCGCAGCTGTGAGCACACAGGTTTGCACAATAAACTGCCAAATCGTTATTTTTTTTATTTTACTTTTATCTTTTATAACAGCTTACTGAAGACAGCATCACCTCTTACTGCTTTAATTTCTTTGAAACCGATGCCAAACAGCGATTGCAGCTGGTACAAATGTCTAAATGTTATTTAAATATTATTAGCCGGGTTTTTACAGTCCTCCTTCCTGCAGTATTTAACCTGTTTAAGCCTGTACAGTTGTTCTAACTCAAGCCGCCAAGCTCTTCTTTTCCTATGATTCGTGCACCTTTTGACGTATGTTGCCATAACTACAATCTTACAGTAGGTATTCAAAGTTTACACAACCCCCTGTTAATACACACAGGTTGTTGTTTTTTTTTTTTGGGTGTAAAAGAGAAACAAGTCGAACCCGGATGAATCCTTTCAGAACCTGTTCCACCTTTACTGGAACATGCTATATCAAATCTGTTGGGGGGGGCTTCCTGAATGTCAGCGTTCAGGAGTCTATCAGCATCCCGCATCCTCAGGAGATTTTTCTGTCGGATCTCATTTTGGACCTCGGCATGGCTATTTCTGCTGAAGTTATCGACATATTCCTGAAAACAGACAAACAAAAAAATAAAAATAAAGACAAGTCTTGAACTTCCGGCAAACCTGAAGGTTAGCAGTCAAAACTGCCATTTGGGACTATTCATGATTTCTCTCACCTTGACAAAAAAAAATTCCAGTTTCATCTGGAGACAACTAACCCCAGCATGACGCTGCCACCACCGTGTTTCCCTATGTGTATGATGTTAATCTGGTCCTGTGCTGTGGTTATTTTGTTCCAATCACACATTTTTTTGGAATCATGATAAAATGTTCCATCACCCCAAAACACAACCTAGATGTTATGTTTGGAAGAGACGGATTCTGTCTTTCAATCCTATCTCCTTCAGACAGAAGTATGAAGAACAGGGGTGATTTTTGCTCCCCTGTAGACCACAGGTGGGACTGCGTCCTTTTTTTTTTTTCATCAAATACGGAGAAATGTTGAGGTTTTTTTTAATGTCACCCTTGCTTCCTAATTTCTTCCAGTTATTGATAACTGCACTGGTTATGCCACAGGACACACGGCTCCTTTTCCTGATCTTTGTACAGTGAGATCATCCTAGAAAATCCTAGTCAGACAGCTGAACTTTATTCCCAGTTGAACAGATTGTCATCAGATACCTGATGGCCGGCCCAGTTTCAAGACTGAGTCAAAAGGCGGACCAGCAAAGTGTTAGTTTTAGGATGTGCCCTCTGATGGAACCAGAACATCACAGCTTTTTACTCTTTTTTTTTTTTTGCCCTCCAACATTAATTTTGTTTTTGTTTTTTTGTAACTGTACAGAAAATATATCGGATAAGGTTCTGAAAGGATTCGTCTCATCTCCGCGTCACAAAAACCTGAAACTGTAACAGGAGTGTGCAAACATTTTTTTTTTTTTTTAACCTCCGCTGCAACACGGTATGCGCAAAAAAAAAAGGGAAAGCACACTGTTGTGGTTGGAAAAATGAGTACTTTTTTTAATATATATATATATTTATTTAATCAACAAAGACACTTTCATCATCTCAGTCCTAAAAAAATAAAATAAAATAAGGGCTGGCATGTTTCATATCTGCTGATATGGAAATGTAGTGTCATATGTTATACATAGTGATGCATCTTAGACGTGACAACTAAGTTGTCATAGTGACAATGTTTTAATGCATTACCCTTCTTTTCTCTCATCTTAATCTGTCACCTCTGAACGATACTGTACGTGCCAACATTGCTGACCCGTCCTGTAATTATTGTACATTCTGTAAAGATTCCCCAGTTTGGTTCTCTGGTGAGTGTGTGTGTGTGTGTGTGTGTGTGTGTGTGTGTGTGTGTGTGTGTGTGTGTGTGCGTGCATTCTTTTTATATGTACATTTCTTTCGTGACTGAGGCTGTTGACAAACGTGGGAGCTTTATTTCCACGTGGAAACACACAAGCCTTGTAGACCTGCCTCCTGTGCATATGTAAATATTGTACATAAACCTGTAAATGGATCCGATGTTTGTGTGTCTGCAAGTGAACAAAGTTATGTACACTGTACTGCAGTTGAAGATGAATAATGTGATGGAAGAAAATAAATAATAAAAGCTAATTAAGTGGAATGAAAACCACTTGGTTTTGTTTCTCAAGATATCCGAAGACTTTTTTTTTTGTCGTTGTTACTAAAAATGCACAAAAAACTGAAGCTCGCGGCATCTGCAGCGGAGGAAGGAAACTACATAATGCGGGGCCGGTTGTGACAAAATTAAGTGTAATCTACATGAGCATCACAGTAAATTAGAAAATTTTTGAAAAGTTGTTTATTTTCATTAATTGAATTAAGATGGTAAAACTTGTATATTATTGTATATTGGCTTCCAGCGAATGAGAACTTTGATAGAAAGTTGAGAGTAAGGGAAAAGTTTAATAAAAGATGGAGCCTTGAGAGGACTGTGCAGTATTTAAGACTTGGGTAGATTTACAAGGTGCAGGCTTTGGCCGGAGTCCGAGCTTTAGACAGTTGTATCCAGGGCGTGGGCCGCTGCATTACTTGTCTTAGGCCACTATTATGCTAGAGAAGTTATCGGAAACATCTTTTTCTGGTCTGAGGAGAAAAAACGACAGAACTGCACACCTTTTCAGATGAAAATCAAAGTCTAAAAGTCTGTGGGAAAAGAGAAGAGGCACTGAATCCAAGTGGCTTAGATGTCCATTGTGAAGTTTCCACAGTCAGTGATGGTTCACTGTGTTTTCTGGAGTCCATGCACCCGTCTACCAAAGCACTTCATTTTAGAGCATTTCATGCTTCCTTCTGCTGATAAGCTTCACGGAGAAGCTGATTCCATTTTTCAGCAGGTTGGTACGTATCCACACTGCCAAAGGTACCAAAAGCTGGTTCCATGACCATAGTGCTACTGTTCTTAATAGGCCATCAAAATCACCAGACCTAAACCTCAGACAGAATCTATGGAATATTGTCAAAAGGAAGATGAGACACCGGCTGAGCGCCTCCGTGCCATTGATCCAGTAATTCAAGCAAAAAGATCCCGTACAGTATTACGGGCATACCAGTCGAAGATGGTCATGTATAATACTCATTTTTATTGAACTTATGTGGAATAGTTTCTTAGAAACGGTGTTTTGGGTTTTCATTGGTTGTAAGCCATATGCTCAACCAATAAAATTAATAGGAGCAAATGCTCGAGGATATCACTGTAATGAATGTGCGATATTTGGTTTCACTGCTTGAGTTATTTTACTGATTAAGTTTCCTTTTTCCACGACATTCTAAATGATTGAAATGCATTAAGAATTAGCTAGAATTTAACAGAAGATGTACATGTGATGAGAGTAATAAATAATACAATTATTAGCTTCAAATTTAAGTAAAAGAAACTCATTCAATGCACATAAAATATGTAAATTCTGCAATAAAAGTTTGGACTGGACGTGTCAACATATCTGCAATAGAAACTGGCGAAAAGTCTTAACGCTTACTGCCACCTAGTGTTGGTGCGGTATAAGACATGCATGTGTTGTCTTGCAAAACTGCGCTCACTTTTTTTTTTTCTCCAAATCTGTCATAATGCAACAACAAATGTATTTTAGTTTTGAAAGTTATGTGACTGACCAACACAAAGCAATGCATAATTATAATGCAAAAGAAAAGCAACAAAGGTTTTTTTTTTTTAACAATTTGTCACAAATGGAGGCCAGAACTGTCTGTAGGGTTACTCCTTCTCTCTTTACTAAATAAATCCCAGAAGTTTTGTGAGGCCTCGGATGGTTGTTAAGAACATTAGTGAACAAACAACATCATGAAGACCATGGTACACCACAGGTGGTTTATTTAATATAGCAAATTCAGCCCTTAATCATGGAAAATTATTTTTTTTCTCGCAAATTGATAACTTTGTGACATCAGAAAACAAGTTTTTCTCGCAAATGCGTGGAATTAAATGTTTGTATGAGTTTGTGTGAGTGTGTGTAAATGTACTCAATAGTTTATTTTTCCGCAATCTAAAATTACCTTAATACAAAATTATTTTTGAAAAGTACAAGAATAAAGTCATAATAATAGGTATACAAGAACGAAGAGAATTAAAATAAATTCATAATATTACTCAGTCACTCGTTTGCGCAGTCAGACACTAATTTGATACTGATTAGCTACAAATATTTAGTATTTCCCTTATTTGTGAAACAGAAATGATGCTCCACATTCAACTCAAGGGAAAGACTCCCCTTTTTTCTTTAAGAGTTCTCCTAAAATACAAATGCACGCCACACTTTTCAGATTTTTACTACTCAAAAGTAAGAAAAATAATGTATAATTTGCCTACAACTCTATGATCGCCACATAATCGACCTGTGACTTAAGATCCCAATAACAGCGTGTGGTTTGTGATGACACATATGACAACAGATAACAATTAGACATTTTTAAAGGGACATTTTAAACCTTTACTTTACATTAACCTGATTATGTTAATAGTCAAATAAAAAACACATCATGCTTTATAAAAGCCTCATAAGGACCAATAGGGTTCGGCTTGTTTCAATTTATGAAACGCTTTTCTTTTATTGTGAAAAGCAGCTCTCGAACCGGAAGTGTTTCCGTCCCGTTATTTAATCTGCGCAAAGCCAGAAGCTCCGCGATTTATTTATCCAATTTAACTCAAAGGGCGCTTGAAGGCGACTTTATCCTCCCCAGCCCCGGTCGCTATCCAGCCGCCATGACCGCCAGCCCTCCCGGACAGGGCTTCCAGAACAAGACCCGTGTGGCCATCCTGGCGGAGCTGGACAAGGAGAAGAGGCGGCTGATGCAGAGCCAGTCCATGGCCAGCCCCGGAGCCAACATCCCCATGTCGGCCCGGAGCAGCCTGAAGGAGGCGAGGGAGTGCGCGGAGCAGCAGCACATCGCCGCCCAGCAGAAGGCCGCCCTGCAGCACGCCCACGTCCACTCCTCCGGCTTCTTCATCACGCAGGACTCCTCGTTCGGGAACCTCATCCTGCCGGTGCTGCCCCGGCTGGAGCCCGACCTCTGACTGCGCACTGCAGCGGGAGCTCCCTCCCGGTGCTCCGACCAGAACTCACCAAGCTCAATCCGTTGGATCCGGAATGTTTATATTTTTATTATTTTTTTATTCTTTATGTTAATATCAGATAGAAATAAAGTTCCGAATCCATGTCATGTTTACTTTCTGTTCGCTTTTTTAAATAGAAAAGCGGCAGAACATTTGTAAAGTTTGTATAAACGGCGTTCATACTTTTACATGTGTTGTTTTCATAGGCGCTCTGGCTCTCCGCCCAGGGCGCCCTTCAGTCAGGGGGCGTAGGAGCACAGATGCAACCCTCAGGAGTTTTCTGTTGTTTATTGTCCTCTCTAGTTAGTGTTTATTACCTAACGCCCCGCCCCCATGTTGTGCACTGTAAGCGAAAATGGCTGCACACCGCTCAGTATGGTATCTGTGCTAGATTAAAGGAGCATGTCCTTGTTTTTCTAAGGAATCTGGACTTTATGCCCATCTGGATTGACGATCTGAAATACTCCGACTTGCCAAGCCTGAACTCGATTATGTTAGTGAACAAGTTCGTTAAACCCCAGCCCTATTTTAGTTACTAACAAACACGTGACAATTTGATTAGCATAAAAATATATGCCAGCTAAAAGCTGGGCTTGCTTATTCAAAATTGATCTCAAATTCTTTAACAGCTTTGAGTTGTGAAACGTATTCTTAAAAAATTTAAAGTTGAACAATATTTCTGAAAATCTCTTTCCATCCATTTATCCACTCGTTACTTTTGCACACTTTTCAGTCTGCTACAGACAGTAGTAGGCACTGGATGTGATGCTTGTGTTTTGTTCTTTAAGTTACCCTCAATCTTCCAACATCGTGCCTGGTTCTTTATTTCTGCAGTCATGCCTGTGTAATGTGAGGAGGAGAGAGGTTCTGTTATGTGTAGCTAAAACTAATATTTTTTATGTCATAGTGACTGTTCTGGGTTTAAGCTGCCACCTCTAAAGTTCATAAATGATTTTGGTCGAGGCAAGTGTAGTTCTTTTTTTTGTTTGTTTGTTTGTTTGTTGTTTTTAAACAGATATTATTTTCAATAGAATCTTTCTGGAAAGATGGTTTTAATGATATTGATAAAGAATTGTCCTCCAAAATCTGCAATAATTCCATTTTACTATTTAGTAAATTTACATAGTTATAAAGCAGGCATATGCTATTTTTTTTTTCAAATTAATGGTTAATGTCAATATACTTTATATAAAATTGAATGAAATTCAAAATATGAGTTGCTGTGTCTCGCTTTTGGAATATGTTTTGCACTTTCTAAGTTATGTCTAGGGGTTGCAGGGGCTAAAGTGGAGGCTAGACCCTCTAGTGTAGGAGTAGTGAATATTAACTAATGATTTTAAAGTACTAGACAGAGCTATGAGTAAAAGTGTTTTTTTTTATGTGACAGACTAAGTCATACAATTAAGAGCGCAATTTTAAGATGGAATTACTTTACTAGATTTAGTCTGAAAGTGCCACAACAAAAAATAAATAATAAAGATAGAGTCAGACAGATGGAATACCTGGGTGATAAATTAAAAAAGTTGAAAATAAAAGCTACGATAAAAACGATATAGAGATGGAGTCATTATGGCACTAACATGTGACATTCTGGAGATACTGAGTCATATTTTTTCATTTACATCCGATCAATTGTTAACTGAGAAAACTGGAGCTTTTATATACTTTTTGATTTTAGGGGATACAAAATATTTTTGAGAAACTGACGTTTGCTTTGTTTTAATAGTTTGGACCCAAGTCATTTTTAAAGTCACTGTTTTACAATTGTACTGATTTTAAGTGCTAAGACATAATTGCAAGGTATCAGGTAATATCCTTGAGAAATTTGTTTTAGAATAATTTAAATCAGTCTGATTTTAAAAGGAAGCTGAAGTTAGCGTCTGATTCACAGCTTCTGAGTTAACTAAAGGTTGTTTTCTTATTTTTAATCTGCTCTAATTTGAAATCCAAAGTTTCTAGACCGGCTAAACCTGAACAGACTTGTGTTCTACACTAATGACAGACTCTACATAGCCCAATTTGTGATAATAAAAACTGACAATTAAAAAAAAAAAAAAGACAAATTCAGCGCTTTTTGACTTCTGCATCTTCTCTTCCAAAAAGTGCACTACCTAGGCAAGAGTTCTGCAGCCAGCCTCTCCAGAGCAACATGTAGCTCTTTGGACCTCCCACAGTGGTTCTTAATAAGTTAGCCTAAAAATTATGAAAAAAACAAATGTGTTTTTAAAAATAGATATGATAACAAATGCCAGTTTTAGCAGGTTTTTGTTGGAAACATGTTTTTAAAACATTATTTTCCACAAATATCGACGTCCTATAGATGGAAATGATATCAATCCTTTTCTTCGTTGCAAATGTTTTATGGTTTTCTTTATTTTAAAACTTTAAAGATAAAATGCAAGTCACAGATATTTATTGCACATAACCTTTTTTTCCTTCAAAAGGCGTCACATCTGCGGTTCTGAACTAGTTTGATCTAGTTGGACTGAGGGCAAAATTGGCTCCTTGGATTGTAAAGGTGGCCGACCTCTGACCTAGATGTTTGAAATCTGAAAAAGACATCTATCCTTATGACAGATTGTAGAAAACAATCTTCGAAACCTTTGTTTATTTAAAAAAAAAAAACATGAATTTTAGGGCTTTGTGTTTTTTTGTGTCTCTTTCACCTTATGGAAATAGGTACATCCTAAAAAAAAACACAGTTTAAAATATTATAAATATTTTTCTCAGTTCAATTTATTTATTTAAGCACGATCTCTGCGATCTGCACTCGTAAATAGTAGCCATTCAGATCCACACTCCACACCAGTTGGTGGCGGTAATGCACCATTTCGTTGCGTGCCAACCGCCTTTAAAATTCCATGAAGAAGAAGAAGAAGAAGATCTGCACTCGATTGCTCTCCCCTGCTGGCCTGGAGAGGATAACCGAGCCGCCGCTGCCGCTGATGCAACCCGTTGACAGGTCCACCCAGCCGGCTTTTTCTCTTCTCCACCACCCGTTGTAGGAGCACCGATCCGCAGGTGAGCGCTCGGCTTTCAGGAAGCTGTTTTTATGTAAACCAACCGGGCTGGAAGATAAAGCTTATACGGTTAGCCAGACAGATCGCGGTTCCTTGCAGCTCCACATGCTTTCGCTAACTAGCTGAAGGTTCATCGATCCATTCGTGATTGAACCGACTTGTTGTATTGTTGACGTGAAAACCGAGCTGGTTTAACACACTGAAATCTGCAGATCAGATATAGATACGTTTTGTGTCGTGAAGTTTCGTGGGCTCGCTGTGTGTGTGTGTGTGTGTGTGTGTGTGTGTGTTAGTTAAGCTGTGCGTCATCATTCAGTGCGTTCCTGCTGTATGAAGCTGCTACTACACTGGGGGGTTAGGGAGGGGATGTGGGATGACGTCACGTGATATCCCAGGTTGAACTGAAACTGAGCTCGTTGTCAGAAGGCCCAGCATCATGGCGGATCAGCTGAGTCCGGAGGAGAAGTTCAACCTGATCACCAGGAACCTCCAGGTGAGCCCCAAGCCGAACCTTTCCTCGCCATGAACCGGAGGCCGCGCCGCCAGTCGGCGTGCTGACGCTCAGCTTGCTGTCCATTGCAGGAGGTCCTCGGCGAGGAGAAGCTGAAGCAGGTTCTTCAGGAGAGGGAGCTCAAGGTGTACTGGGGGACGGCGACCACCGGCAAACCTCACGTGGCCTACTTCGTTCCCATGTCTAAGATCGCTGATTTCCTGAGGGCCGGCTGTGAGGTGAGTGGGAATCACAAAGCCTCTTTTATCTGCCAGAACACACCTAACAGCTCGTTCATCGATTTATTTTTTCACGTATTTGTGAAGTGGGAGGAAAACATCCATACCTGGTTTCAACACGTTGACCTATACTGCTGGACTGGCTCAGTCAGACTGAGTACGGTGTCTGTGAACACCCCCCCACAGCATCATGCTGCCACCGCTGTGCTTCACAGTGGAGATGGTACGTGTGGTGTCGGTCTTACCGTGTAGGACAGATGGTTGTTTGATTGTTCCTTTTTTCACCAAATGGAGAAACAGAACGCCTACGGGTGCTAGAGCAGACCAAAAGGGGAGATCTCAGGACGATCCTAACTGCTTGATTGGCTCTATTAAATGACGACTGCACCTGAGGTCCCGGTGGGGGGGACATGAACAAAATGGGAATGTATGTTTGTATGATCTTTCACCGTTTGTGCGAGCGCGTGAGAATTTGTTGCCGGGAGGTGCAAAGTTTTTTTTAACAGGAAAATTGTGGAAACCTTGCATCACTTGGGGTCTAATGGTCGGTTGGTTTGTCCTACAAGCAAACTTTCTCACCACAGAAACATAATTTGGCATAGATTATTATTATTATTATTATTATTATTATTATTATTATTATTATTATTATTAAATCTTTAAAAGATTCCTTGATCAATGTGTACTTCTCTGCCTTTTGTGTCTCTGCTCTGTCTTCTCTAACCTCCAGTGGGTCGAGGCAGATGACCATTTACACTGAGTCTGGTTCTGCCGGAGGTTTTCCTCCCTGTTAAAGGGGAGTTTTCCTCTCCACTGTCGCTTCGTGCTTGCTCAGTATGGGGGATTGCTGCAAAGCCATCAACAATGCAGACGACTCTCCCTGTAGCTCTACAGGCTTTCAGGAGTGAATGTTGCTCGTCAAGACTTGATGCAACCTGCTGGGTTTCTGTATGATCAATATAATTGAATTTGACATTGTAAAGTGCCTTGAGATGACATGTATCATGAATTGGCGCTATATAAATAAAATAAAATTGGATTGAATGTCCCAGTGTGTAAGATTTTCACAAACGACTCCACCATAATTGCTACTACAGAAGCCTCGGAGTGTAATAAGTCTGACGATGTAAACATGTCCTCCATGTATTAACTACATGGAGGTCATGTAGCTAATACGTGTCCTCCTCATACATGTAGCTAGCCTCTTTTTCCCGTCAGGAATTATCTCCACTCCACCTGGTAATAATAGCTGCACGATACCTGTGTATTTATAAACTAATTGTAAGCTATGAAAACGCTTTCATTCTTGATGTGAGGTCGTTAGACTTTGCCAGAATATTTATTAATGAAAGCAATACTTGAGTTTTGCTAATTGAAAGCCAAATTAGTTACACACTGTCCCTTTAAATAAATAATATTTAAGCTGCATTTATTCTTCCAGGTCTTGAGTATTGTTTTCTTTGCGATGCCTAGAGCAGCAAGAAGCATGTGGAATGTTTTTTTGTTTGTTTCTCTGTCAAAATGCGCAACGTCACCAAGCAAGCAGTCATAGTGAGGGGCAGACTGGGACGGTGGGCTCTAGGCATGTTCAGAGGTCTTGACAAGCCTTCAGTAAAAAGTCGTAGCGTTTTTACATGTAGGCCAAAAAGTGGAACTTTGGACCACAGCACCTTCTTCCACCGCTTTGCTGTGTTTCCTACATCGCTCTGGACAAAGGCAAGCCTTTTTTTTCATTCAAAAAAATAACCACGCCACAGTTGGGCACTACTTTGTGTTGATCTGTGACATAAAAACGCTATAAAGCATCTGTAGGTTTGTACCTGTAATGTGACAAAAACGCAAAAGGCTTTTAATACTTTCTATAATTTCTATAATTTCACATCTTTATAGGGCTGGATGATAACTTAATAGCAATATATATCGATTGATAGATGTATATTGATGATAGAAAAAAAATGGGTCAATAAAAAGTTCAATAGACTAATACCTTTCCTTTTGCACTCTAGCCTAGAGTCATTACATCGTCCTAACCAATCACAAACCTAGATCCAGGAACGCTCCATCACTAAGCTCCGCCCCCGTTCAAAGAGTTCAGAGAGGATGCGTTGTTTTTCATTTTCAAAATACTTGCAGTTTTGGTAAAAAGTTGGTTGAATAAAGGGTTGAGTTTGAATTCAGTGTTTGTGTGCTATATATCTAAAAAAAATTGGTTGCTACGCAACAGCATAAAATGGCCAGGGCTGCACTTAAAATAAATATTTTGACTTTGTGGCTAATTATCGATATGGATCAATATGATTTCTATTTTATCCATATGGTTTTTTTTCTACATCATCCAGGCCTACAGCCATCTGTTCTCATTCTGCTTTCTCTTCCGATCCTCAGGTCACTATTTTGTTCGCAGACCTGCACGCTTACCTCGACAACATGAAGGCTCCCTGGGAGCTGCTGGAGCTCCGGGTGAAGTACTACGAGCAGGTGATCAAGGCCATGTTGGAGAGCATCGGCGTGCCTCTGGAGAAGCTGCGTTTCATCAAAGGCACCGACTATCAGCTCAGCCGGTCAGTTGACCCAGCGCCTCGGGTAAAACTAAAACCCTCCGGCCAAAACCGGCTGTTCGCCTCAGAGCTGAGCTGTGCTTGTGTCCTTCGATGTCGGACAGAGAGTACACCCTGGACGTGTACCGCCTGTCCTCCATGGTGACGGAGCACGACGCTAAGAAGGCCGGAGCTGAAGTGGTGAAGCAGGTGGAGCATCCTCTGCTGAGCGGTCTGCTCTACCCTGGACTACAGGTAAACACTTCTAGTCCTAAAGTTCAAGTATCAGGATCCAGAGTAGCAGGAATCTAACTCAGTCACTGCTCATAGATCCAGGGTTTCCTCTACATGTAGCTGATGGTGGTGTGCCGTCTAACCTTAATCAGAGTTTGAAGTGAATGTAAATATGATGAAATGTAAAAAATTACTTTATTTTGAAAAAGGTGTGATGTTGCCAACTTTATTGCTATATTTAGTGACTTTTCAGACCCTCCAAAAACTTTTTCTTTCCTCAAAAAAAGCAACCAGCGACTTTTTTGCTTTTATAGCCGACTTCACATAAAAGCAACAATCGATCTGCATTATTGTGTTGAGACAGCAGCAGCAGCAGCAGCAGCCACCATAACTTCCCTCAGCGCTGTCTCACAGGCAGGCAGCTGCTGCCTTGTCCTGAAAACGGCCTGCAGTCAGAGCAAAGACAGCAGAGAGGAGACCCTCCACTCCGTTTCCTCCTTGCAAACGAATCACTGCAGGTGATCACATCCGTTATTAGAAAACGGGAAATAAATATGACGTAGATACAGTTTTAGTGTTTCTTTTCTTCTCTGAAACTGTCGTACTAAAATAATTCCCTGAATTTGATGCAAACACAGCTTTGATCAGGTATTCACCTCGTCTTTTTGGCCAAATTTCTGACGTGTAAAGTCAGGCAATGCATTAAAATTCCTAAATTATTTTATAAAGTCCTTTTGTAGTTCCAAACTACAGTATTTTTTTTTTTTTTTTAGGTTTTTACAGCACTAGTGGCACGTTTTTTGTACAGTAGGCTGACAGGAAAGGAGGTACAAAAGAGACATGCGGCAAAGGACCACAGGTCAGAGTGGAACCTGCGTCAGCCTCGTCGAGGGCTAAGGCCTCCATGCATGGGTCGTGCGTTCTAACTACTGCACCACCAAAGCACGCCCAAACAAACTTAGTGTTTTTACCCACTTTTCTTTCTTGCCAAAGGCTTCTCTGACCTACAGCCTGGATCACAAGTACATAAACAAACATGCAAACTAGGCGATGGCATCGTCTAGTGACTGAGGATAGCCAATAGCGACTTTACTCGCTGAGGATTGGAGGAGATTGGCATCACAACAGCCCGCCACCACTGCTTAAAAAATCCTGGAGGAAACACTGAGATCTATTTAGCTGAAACCAGGAACTTGTCTGTTTTCTCAGGCTTTGGACGAGGAGTACCTGAAAGTCGACGCCCAGTTTGGAGGAGTTGACCAGAGGAAGATTTTCACTCTGGCGGAGAAGGTAGAACCCCCTCTGTGGATGTGTGGACTGGCTTTGGGAAATTTTAAATGTGGTCTCAAATGGTCCGGACGCGGTTTGGTTAAAAATACGGAGCAGAGAACACCTGGGGTCCGTTCTTCGTACGTTGCTTAAAAAATCAAATGACACATCCAAGATGATTTCATTCGGCTAACCATGATCCGGCTAATTGGGTTCTTCGAACACACCTGTTGTTTATGATTAGTATCACTGGATTGAGTTATCTGAGACAACTGCGCGTTCATGCGTTTGTTTAAAAGGGGAAATGTATTGATAGTAGAAACAATGATCAGCAGCGCTGCTATTGGCTGTTCAGCAAAGAACGCCCACAGTTTTTCTCCCAGTAGAACAAGAGCTTTTAATGGAAGGTTATGCTGAATTTGAGTCATTAATTAAAACACCTCAAAGTCTGCTGAAGCCAGGAGAGAGGGCTGGTAAAAAGCAGCAGACAAATTAATGCGTAAATACTGTCCATGGTAGATGTTTCTATCACTTTCTACAGTATGAATTTTTGCATTTTAATAATTTCATATTTACTTTGTTCTTTTATATCAGAGCCTTCACAGGACCCACTAGAACATGGGGACAAGTAAAAGTGAAATACAAGAATATTCTACAAAATGGTAGCCTTTAATTATTATACTGTATTGTAAAAAGGCACTTGTTATGTCAAGAGATCTAAATTTCAGTGTCATTCCTCAGAGACAGGAAGTAAAGGACACGTGCAAACTGGGAATTTTAACAAAAAAATGATTTATCCATAAAAAATGAAGTTCTTCCTTTTCCAAGTCATCCACAGTTTACACGGTAAAACTGTATTGCTCCGTGTCTAGATAATCCATCCATAGTTTTTTCTAATACAATATACGGCTCGACAGGAAGCAAGCCTTTCAAAGTAAAACTAAACCTCACAATAAAATGGCCCGAACAAATCTTCTTATTAAATATGATAAAAATAAAAAGCAAACCATCATACAAATAACTTAAATATTTTAGATTTATGGCTCCAACACCACTTTTTCCTCTTTAAAAGCCACTGTTAAATGATGTGTTTGTCTGTTTATAACAGCCACCAAGAAAAATCTCTCTACAATTACACTGTCACGCTGCGCTAAAGGATCCTGTCTATTGCGCAATACGCGATTAATTCAAAAAGCTCTGAAATTATTCTTGCACCTTCCGCAACAGGTTGCAGTCGTAAAAATGGACATGGCTACGGCATATTTTCCTTTCTCCTCCGCTTATACAGCCGTGATGTAATCTTGCTTACATGAAATAAGCCTTCTCTCGAGCAGGTTTAAGCTGGCGCACATGTTGCTATGACAGCAAGTCCAAGATGAGTTTCGAAGAACCAAACAATCCAAGATCATGCCAAATCAGCAACAATCAAATCCAGCTAACCGAGTTAGTGACGTACGAAGAACGGACCCCAGGTCTCCTTTTTCCAAACATGGATTTATACATGAACCACTCCTCTCTCCTCTACTCCTCTATTTAGTTGCTTCAAGCGTGCAAAACCTAAGATCGGTTCCAAATTGGTCAGTACAGCGACACCATTTGTTTTTCAGTACCTTCCCTCCCTTGGGTACGCAAAGCGAGCGCATCTGATGAACCCGATGGTTCCGGGGCTGACGGGGACTAAAATGAGCTCCTCAGAAGAAGTAAGGCCGTAATGCAAAGACTCCAGCGAAACGTTTCTGAACACTTAAACACCAGGCCTGACGCTTATGCTCCTTGGTGAGTGCAGGACTCTAAGATCGACCTGCTGGACTCCAAAGAGGACGTGAAGAAGAAGCTGAAGAAGGCTTTCTGTGAGCCGGGCAACATCCAGAACAACGGCGTCCTCTCTTTCGTCAAACACGTCCTCTTTCCTCTGCGAGGAGGTAGGAGGCTAATCCGCTCTGCTTTTTTTTTTCTTCCCATCGTCCCTGTCGTCTTCGCCCAAAGAGCCTGACTTGATTTGTGTCGTTTGGCGTCTTTCAGAGTTCAGCATCAAGCGGGACCCCAAGTGGGGCGGAGACAAAGTGTATACGGGGTTTGAGGAAGTGGAGAAGGATTTCGCCGAAGAGGTGCGTAAAGCTGCGCCAAAGGGTGGATTGATTCCCCGTGCCCTGCTGCAATCACCGGTAACGGCTTTCCTCTTCTTAGCTGATCCATCCCGGAGACCTGAAGGCCTCAGTGGAAGTGGCCCTGAACCAGCTCCTGGATCCCATCAGAAAGAAGTTCCAGTCTCCGGAGCTGCGCAAACTCACCAACTCGGCGTATCCCGATCCGTCGAAGACAAGTCAGCGCGCCACTGCGCCAGCAGCTCCACGTCAAGCCAGGACTCTCCTTATGCTCACACTGACCCTTCTTCTACCTGGTTGTTGACAGAAGCAGGGAAAGGTGCTAAAACAGCAGGAGGTGGAGGGGGAGGAGAAGACGATGAGCTGGTGCCCTCCAGGCTGGACATCAGAGTGGGCAAGATCATCAGCGTGGAGAAGGTTGGTGACCGAGGCAGTCGGTGACTGGCACCAAGTGGGAACCTTTTCCTAGTGTTGACATCCTGATGTGTTGAACCCGCAGCATCCCGACGCCGACTCGCTGTTCCTGGAGAAGATCGACGTGGGCGAGCCAGAGCCGAGGACGGTGGTCAGCGGCCTGGTGGCCTACGTTTCCCAGGAAGAGCTTCAGGACCGGACGGTGTTGGTCCTGTGCAACCTGAAACCGCAGAAGATGCGAGGGATCGAGTCTCAGGCCATGCTGCTGTGTGCCTCAGTGTAAGCAATTTTTTCTTTCTTTTAAGTAAAACAAACGTACAGCCCCCCCTCATGAACCCCATCAGCACCCCCTGGTGGAGATGCGTAAAAGCCTTCATATCAGATCCAAAACATTTGGCCTCGTCCACACAGAGACACTTAACCAGACACAAGATCAAGCTTCTTTCAGGGACTGTTCAATAACTGTTCACTGAATAAATGTACTCAAGTTCAGAGTTGGACTTTTTCAGGTTTTTTTTTTAGTTTTTTTTATATATTTTAAGGAGATCATGCTGCAAAATCAAAATCCTCCGTTCTTTGTTTCCAGAGAAGGTGAGCCCAGGAGGGTGGAGCCTCTCGACCCACCGGAGGGTTCTTCGCCAGGGGAACGGGTCTTTGTGGAGGGCTATGAGTCGGGGAAAGCAGACGAACGATTGAACCCAAAGAAGAAGGTGTGGGAGAAGCTGCAGGTATGTTCCCGTCCAATTTTTTTTTTTTTTTTCATACGTAGCGCTTCGGCACGAAAAGGTCTCCTAAAACAAGATGATGTGGTGTGTGTGTCGGGTTGTAGGTGGACCTGAAGATCTCAGACGAGTGCGTGGCTCAGTGGAAAGACAGAAAGCTGCTGACCAAACTGGGACAGATCACATGTAAGACGCTGAAAGGAGGCAACATCAGTTAAATCCACGAGACGGACTCCGTCCATCACCAAAATAATCCCCACGATGACAACGTCAAGCTTCATCCGGATGGTTTTGGAAGGACGAAGGGACATTCCTGCGAAAATACACCAACCTTTTTTCAGACTTCTTCATTGACGGAGGAAAAGTATGAAGTTCCAACAGAGGAGTCGTTTGAAAGAATAACTACAACTAATCCATCTGAGATGAAAAAAAGTTTGTTATACACCTAAATGCAACAATTTTACAGAGGGAAGATAAGGAAGCCTCATCAGTTTACTCTTTTCTTGGTCTAAGTGATAAAATCTCAGGTTTCTGAATGGGCGTTTTTGTAATTCTTCAGGTTAGAAGTGTCAATGGAGAGGTCAGTCTGCTAACTCTGATAAAAAGGAATGCTTTCAAGGTTTCTAGACATCACATGTATGGAATATCAACAGGCCTCAAGACGGTTGTATTTTGGGTAATGCAAATGTTCATATATTCATGTCCGATCATGTTGTTAAAATAAAGTAATGCATCATCTGTAAAATGGAAATAAACGGTGGGTGGATCAGTGGTTCTGCAGGTAACGGCTGTGTCTTAATGTGAATGAATACCACGTGGAGAGGGGCAGCTCAGTAAATTACAATATCATCCAAAAAGGTCAATTCAATTGAAAAAGGAAAACTCATGTTGTGCAATTATGCACTGTTTAAAGTTATTTAATGTTTAATAAAAAAACCCTGTTAAGTCTTGTCTGGAGGATATCAGCTCTAGAGCTGATATCAGGACAATAGCTGAAAGGGATGATTTCGAGCACTGGCGATCTTTTAACAGCAAACTCTGAACAAATAGAACAAGGAGTGACAACTTCTCTTCAAATTCAGGAATTTATTACCAGAAATAAAATGAACATTACTATATAATGCTGTTAATCTGAATTAACACTATTTTTCAATCAACAAATCCTCTCTATTAGGCTAGTGAAACTTAACTAAAACTACTAAGCAAAACGAAGATTAAAAAGAAGCTAAGCTAAGGAACACAGAAAGCTAACCAACAGCTAGCATGACGGCTATACACAGCTCAATACAAATGGCAGCTCAGTATAATTTGAAGTTACATCACATGGATGTGAAAACAGCCTATCTACACGCTCCTATTGACTGTGAGGCGTATATAGAACAGCCTGAAGGTTTTGAAGTCAAGTCAGAATTCGGTGAAAAACAGTTTTTTAAACTTAAGTCATTGTATGGCTTAAAACAATCAGGACGCAATTGGAATCTGATTATTTGTCTGAAAATGGATTTGTATAAATCAAGCAGATCACCGCATGTATACCACACATACAGCAAATAATAAGGTGATTTTAGTTTGGGTTGATGTTATTATAGCAACAAGTGAGGATTCTCTAATGGACAGTGTTAAAGACATGCTGAAAGCAAAGTTTAAAATGAGCGATATGGTGATGCTTAAACATTTTTTTAGGCATTGCTTTTACACAGACAGATGGAGAAATAAAAGTTAACCAAAAAAGACACTTAACGAAAGAAATTTGGCATGTCTGAATGTGGGACTAGATGCACTCAGTGTGAACAGAAGTTAAACTTTGAGTGTGAATGTGAACTTGTAGACCCAAGATTGTATCGTGAGCTTGTAGGAAGCTTAATATTTCTCATGCATAAGACCTGATATTAGTTGGGTTGTAAGCAAACTCTCACAATGCTTGTCACAACCAAGTGAGTGTAACTTAACAGCAAAACGTGTTGAGATTCTTGAAAGGGACAATAGACAAGAGTTTATGCTGTAAGAGGAGAAACTTCAGCTCGTAGCATACAGCAATGCAGACTGGGCGACTGATCAGAGTGACAGGAGAAGTATTTCAGGTTATTGTTTTAACCTTAATAAAAATGGACCTGTTATCTTACGGAAATCAAAGAAACAGTAAACTGTGGCTCTGTCTACACTCGAAGCAAAATATATGGCATTAGCAGCAACAACACAAGAAAGTTTGTATCTTGTACAGTTGTTGGGTGGAATGGACAAAGACCACAAAAACAAGCCAGTTACAATATTTGAGGGCAATCAAGGAGCAACAGCTTCCTCAGAGAACCCATCAAAGATGTAAACATGTTGATATCAAGTATCATTTTGTCAGATCTGCACTTGATGGAAAGGTAAACACTGTGTGCTGCTCAACCGCAGATATGGTTGCAGAGATTTTTACCAAACCTGTATATGTTTGGAATGTAAAATAACTGGTTTTAAGTGTTAAAAAAAACAAACTGTTGAATAAGGATCGTATAGTGAAAGAGCAAATGGGGATGTTGACACATATTTTTTGGTGAGTGCTCTTCACTGATGTCATTCATGGGTGCGACTATAAACTGTGGAACATGCACAGTGCCGTTGTATGTACCAAAATAAAAAGAAGTGATTCGTCCCTCATGGAGGCTCAACTGAATGCAGTTATTGCAGTTATTCTCCCACTTTGCCCTGCCCTTACGGTGACAGCGGCAACAGTTTTATTTTACATCACCCAGAGATTCCCCATGCGGTTCAGGTCGGGCCAGTTTTCTGGTATAAGCATGGTGACTGAACCAGGCACTGGTACCTTTTGGCAGTGCGGGCAGTTTCAAAGTCATGCTGAACATGAAATCAGCTTCTCCATGAAGCTTGTCAGCGGAAGGAAGCATGGAGATCTCTTATATCCTTTGGTGGATAGCTGAACTGGTTTTGGACCTGATAAATAATTAGTGGACCAACACCATCAGGGGACCCGGCACCCTAAATCCTCCCTGACTGTAAAAGATTCATGTTGAACCCTAATGAGGATGCTGCACCTCTTCCTTCAGACTTCAGAACAAATTTAGCGTTCACCTGAGATGCTCAGCATACTGGTCCCTTTTCTCCTTTCCCCAGGTGAGACACTTCTGATTTGGAGTGGCCCAACCCCAAACAGTGGGACAGTTTTGGTCCATGTCCTGGACGTGTGGGTGCCGTGACTCTTAAAGCAGCCACTCCAGCTTGAACGACCTTTACTGTACACTGCAAAAACGGAACAAAAAATAAGTAAACCTTTCTTGTAATAAGTGTATTTGCCTTTGATTTGAGCAGGTAAATAACATTGTCTGCCAGTAGAATAAGATTATTTGCTCTTAAAACAGGAACAACTCATCTCAATCATCTTACGTCAAGTGAAATATATCTGATTATCTTTTTTTAAGGGTCAAAAAACTAATTCTATTGGCAGATTATCCTATTTACCTGCTCAAATCAAGGACAAATACACACATTTCAAGACAATTTTACTTACTTTTAGTTGCATTTTTGCAGTGTACAAGCCATTCAAGACCGCTGCAGTCCTCTTTCTTAGTGCTGTCAGGGTGGGTCATTGGTCTTCATTTGAGTTTGTATTCTAGTCGTTTCTGAAGTTATTTCGTTTTTTTTTTTAAGGTCTTGCCGTATTCAGTTTATTGCTATGTGTTGAGTTTCTTATTTCTTGAGTTCTCAGTTCTTGAGTTTAGACTCTTCTGCTGGTGTCAGTCTTTTCCCCGGTGGGGTCGGGGATCCTTTTATGTTTAGTTCTGGCGCTCTCTGTCCCCTGCTCTGCACTCCACCACTTCTGACTAGACTCACCTGATTTCTACAACATTCCTCCTCAGTGTTCCAGCTCCGTGGTTTTCATTGTTCTCCGCTGGTTTCTCCTCTGGTCCTCTCTTCTTCTCCGCAGCCTTTCCTCTTCATACCAGCCCATTAAGTTTCCCTTTCGTTATCATGAAATCCTCCTTGCTAACCTTCAATTTGTCCTGTCTGCATTTTGGTGCCATTTAAAACCCCATCAGGTTTACATTTTTTGGCCACACTTCTTCCTTTCTCTCAACCTTCCTGTTAAACGTACGTTATGCGGCTCACTCGCCTTGTGGAGGATCAGTGACTGTTTCCTGGACATCTGTCAAATCGACAGCCCCCCCTCTGCTAGAAATCTGTCATTCTGTGTGTAATGAGTCTATATGATATTAGCTAGATTAAACAATCAGTGTTTCAGGGACATTTTGCACGAAAAAAAAAAAGACTGAGGAGTCCCCCAGTGAGTTCTTTTCTTCCTTATCATTGTGAATAACTAACTGATATTGTTTTAGATACCAAACTAGGTGGAAGAACACAAATTTCTCCTTTTCTCTTCTGTATCGGCAGAATTGTTTTCAGGAGTGCACAAAATAACCCACCTGGGGTCACTAAACAATCATATAGCCCAGTCCTGCTAGGAGACTGATGGAGAGAAGTTCCAGATGGGGATGATTAGCCTGTATGGAAAACTTTTTAAAACAAAAACCTGATTTGTTTTATCCCCACCCTTTGGAGAGGTAGTGTGCTTTGAAAGAATGATGGCAAGAAACGACGTTTGACGCAAGTAGAGTTTATTGATAGAAGGAATAACTGTACATGATTCTTTATAATCACCAAAATGGAGATTTATTTATATATTTTTTAAAGAAACGCTTTACAAAGAGTCAAGGATTGACTTTGTATGATTCCACTGGGGAAAAGGGGGTTTTGTGCAAATAGTGATGAGCTTAATTATCTGTCCTAAAAGCTCAAGTCCCAGTTTTAGGAGCACAATAATAAAAATAATAATAAAAAAAAGACATGGAACCAGCTCCAGTGTATTAAGATAAGTCACCAGATTGGCTAACCCCATAGAGTCTTAAATATTTTAGATTTGATAGAAAAAGGTGACTTACAGTGCTACTAGTGGATAACACCACACGCTAGTTGTTTTACTACTGCATACAGTGCCGTCAAAATGTATATGCCCCCTTACAGATTTCTTCTGTTTTTTGCTTTTTTGCCAAAGTTTTGTGTTTAAGCTCACCGAAAAACATCGACAACCTGAGTAAAAATGCTGAAGGACTTTATTCTTCAAGGTAAAGAATAGGATTTTGGATTTTGAATTTCACTAGCCACATTCAGGCCTTATTACTGCTTGACTTTTAGAACCAAGAAATGCTCTTAAATAGATCCTGTCTGACAACAGGAAATTGACTAAAAGACCTCAAAAAGCAAGACACCATGCTCCGATGAAAAGCAGCTCAACAACAGATGAGAGACCAAGTCATTGTCATCTATCAGTCTGAAAAGGGTTACAGAGACATGTTTAAGGCTTCAGGACTCCGGAGAACCTTGCCTGGAGACACCGGCCTAACAAAATTGCTCCCAAAAGTACATCAATGACTCATCTTCAAAGAACCCAGGACAGCATCTAAGGTCCTGAAGGCCTCACTTGCTTCAGTTATTCTCAGTGTTCAAAGATAAAAAATAAAAAGACTGGGCAAAAACTGCATTGATGGGACAGCTCCAAGGCCCAAACTCCTACTGGCCAAAATAAATACAAAGACCCTTCTAATATTTACCAGAAAAGCATCTCAATGATCCCCCAAGATCTCAGCAGTGCACGTTCTGTGGACTGCTGTGAACCCAGTGGAGCTTTTCGGATGGGACGCGTCTTGTTATAGCTAGTGTAAAACCAAAACAACATTTCAGTAAAAGAACATCGTAACGGCAAGTAGTGCTAGTCTGATGGTTTGGAGCTGCTTTGTTGCTCTGCAAGACCTTAAAGGTGATGCCATAAATGATGGACCTATGAATTCTGCTCTTTCTCCCTCTAATAGAAACCCTCTTTTGAAAACACCATCTTGTATTCAGTCGGGTTGTCTTTGTCTGATATTAAGTATTTCTTTCAATGATGTGAAATGTGCTTTTTTTCTCCCCAGTACTGTATGACCCGGCGCTATGCAGGAGACACTGATCTGACCTGTTAGTACATACCGAATCTAAAGGCCTTTCGTTGCATGTTAACACAATTATCATCTGTAGCTTTACAAAAGTCATGCTGCCCTGACTGACAAAACATCCCATAGGATTAATCATCATCCCTTTTCCATAATACTTTTACACACAGTGAAAAGCAGGACTAAAACTAAGCTGGGTAATTTCTGTACACACGCCTATAACCAAGGAGACAGTGTCTCATCCTGTCCTTGGTTGGATCGTCTGTCAATCCCAGGGAGAATGTATAGCTAAGCGTTTCTTTTTACTGCAGCAGAGGATTCAAATGCACAATAAACCCCCGTCTGTAACGTTTCCCCTGAGGATGCACCACCCGATACAACCTCTAGGAGGCGATCTTACACAAACCCTTCATGTTTCGTGCATCACTTCACCCTGAGGGGTCCCTACATTAGATTATTTAGAAAAATACTTTAGATTAAAGCTTTTCTTTAGAGGTTGAGGGTTAGAACATGATTTTTTTTTGCATAAATATGTAGGAAGGCCATTATAGGCTAAGGCTTTTAGAGAAAACACAACAAGAAGCTGAGTTTGATGTCTTGTTTTGTTCCTCTTGCGATGGGTCTGCTCACAGATCGCCCGTTCAGAACAGTGTTTCGATCGTGTCCGCCGTCACTCTTGTAGCTGTAGGCAGAAGATGGGAGGAGGATATGTGCCATTAGTATAATACAGTTACAGGAACACAACTAATGAATATTCCACCCTCCAATCTTATTGAATTATTGAAACATGATCATGCGATTCAGGTTGGGCCCGATTATAGCATGTGCTTGACTGGAAGAAAGCTGCAGGCGAGCCAGCAGCATCTGGGTTTTGTGCGCCCAGGGCGGGATGGAGCTTGTTGGTGCCGTTTCCGACCTGTGGGTATGGCGAGCACACAATATTCCCTTTTAAAGTGAGATTAAAAGGGATTTGCTAATCAGAATCAAGAGTGTTGCAAGAATTGGCATTGCACCTTATCATCATAAGAATGTTTTCCGTGATTTAAGGCTCAATGCAAGCACTGAGTCAGCTGTCCACAAGGTTACAGACTTAGCAGCAACATGTAAGTGCTTGTTACTTCCACCTTTTCCCTCTTTAGATCTCCACCCAAGGTCAGCCGGTTGCTCTGCTCCGTTCAACTCTGACTCCCAGTTCTGGGCTGCTGGATATGCTGTGTTCGCTTTTTATATTATAAATACATCACAACCTATTACAATCCCGTTTTACCCCTACAGCTAAAAGCAGTTACAGATCTATGACAACCTCTTGAGATGGATCAGAGATGTAAGATGGTAAGATCCCTTTAAATCCTCCCCCATTCCATGTTGGGACCTATTTGTTGATCATGAGGCATATATAATTTTTTTTTTTAAATTAATTTCAATTTATATAGCGCCAATTCACAACACACGTCATCTCAAGGGGGTTTACAAAGTCAAAATCAATCGCATCATCCAGACAGATTGGTCAAAAGGTTTCCTATCTAAGGAAATCCAGCAGATTGCATAGAGCGTAGAGCCACAGTGGACAGTCTTCTGCATTGTCCATGGCTGTGCAGCAATTCCTCATACTGAGCATACATGAAGCGACAGTGGAGAGAAAAACTCCCCTTTAACGGGGAGGAAAACCTCCGGCAGAACCAGGCTCAGTGTGAACGGTCATCTGCCTCGTCCGACACACATTTGGACCGTGGACGTGTAATTTAAAAGGCACCAAAGATACTAACAGGAGAGACCAGTCATTCCACTTACTTGTTTTAGGTGGCGTCACGGATTGCGCAGCTCCAGGATCTATGTTTCCCTCAACCCTGAGTTCCGTCTTTGCTGAACAGTTGCTGGACCTCAACAAGGGACTTGTGCTACCAGGAGCGGGTTTCTTGGGTATTGGTGGAGGAATCCTGTCACCCTTAACTCTGCCATTTGAGAGAGCACCAGCCTTTGATTGCTCGGAAACCTGCCTGATCTCAGCTGCCAAGCTTTGCTTCAGACTTGCTTGAGCCTCAGAGGAGGAGGCCACAGGCTCAATAACCACCTTTTTTGTACTCCTGGAGAAGATAAAGCTAGCTGTAGATGCTGGGGATTTAAGCATATCACGTCCTTCTAGTGGTTTTAGAGACTGCACTCCTTGTTCACCAGTGTAGCAGTAAGTGGGGTACTTCATTCCCACTCTGGGTGAAAGACAGTCTCTGGAAGACATAGCTGCAGTTTTCATACGTATGGCCTCCTGCAGGCGCATCGAAGGGGAGCTCATTGTCACAGTAGGCGTTTTTACAGTTGGAGGGGGAGATTTCACTGACAAAGACTTGCGAACGGGCTTCGGAGGAATGCTTTGAGGTCCTTGGCTTGAGACAGGACAGTTCTCCAGAACTGGAGCTCCCTCGTGTGCATTGTCTTCAGATGGAAGTTGCGCCTGATCTTCAGTCATGCTGACCGTTCTGAGGCGAACCATCTGCAGCAGTGAGGGGGTTACAAGCGGTATGTTTGCGTCCTCTTTAGGAATCGGTGCACTTTTGTGGCGAGAAAGGAGCTCCTTGCTCCTGGGGTCTCTGTGTGCTCCACTGGGTTGCCTTCTGAAATTAACCCCTGGGGTTACACTTTCCATGGGAGGGGGAGGTGCTTTTGGCACAGACGTTGAAGCTGAAACTTGAGGTCTGATTGGAAGAGCAGCGGGAGACTGATCTTCAAGTTTTAGGGAGTTACGCTTCAGGCAAATGCTGGAAGGAACCACTTCTTGAATTGACATCGGGCTCTCTGCTCTGGTGACAGGTGGTTCAGGAAGCACTTCTACAGACGAGGGTGAAAGTGTGTCTGTATCACATGAAATATCCTGGGAAGAGGTCTCACTAGCAGTGTCAGCTTTTGAAACCTGTTCAGTATCCTCTGATTTGTCGTCGGGTAGAGGTAAAACTGAAGCGGTTGGAGTTAGTTCCGTCAGATGTGTCGCATCATCGTTCATGGATGGCGGGGGAGGTAGGGGAAAGTCTAACTCATCTTCTCCATCAAAGACAGGTTCCTCCTCTAAGGGAGGAGGCGGGGGTGGCCAACAGGAGTCTACAGGTGACAAGCCGTCTTCCTTCTCCGGCTCGTTTGGTGTAGGAGACACCAGTGAAGGGGCAAGCTTCCTCATTGGAGGGGGTGTCGGCTGGTAAGCTGGAGGAGGGGTATGTGGCGGAGAGAGCTTACTCATTTTGGGGACGTCTACTGTAAGTCTCTGCATAGACCGAACTTCACTTTTTTCTGCCTCGCTCTTATCACCTGGAACCATTACAGTGTTTTGGGACGGCGTTGTACAGTCCTCAACAGACAACTGAACTTCTGTTGCTGGACTGCAACTCAGTGGTTGCTCTGTTTCCTCTCTGACTAGTATCTTTGTTGGTTTCTTCATAACAGGAGGGGGCTCTTTCTTTGGAGTTGTCTCCTGACTCTCTTCTGTGTTCTTAACTTCTGTGTTGTCCTTCTCATTATTCTGTATTTGTTTTGTGTTTGAACCTTCTCTAACCTTTGCCTCACTTTTTCCATCTCCGGGATTTGCTATATTTGCAGCATTTCCCACAACAAGATTCTCCTGATTTGTCTGGTTTCCTGCTGTAACTTGAGTGTCTTTCCCAGGCTCTGCTTGGGTGTCTATCTGTTTTTCTTCATTGTCCTGAATCTGTGCTGGTTTCAGTGGAGTTTTGCTGACATCAGGACATGGTCCACAGAGAAGCTCAACAGTACGTCTGCTGTGGGCCCATATCTCTGGAGGCGGTGGCCGAGGGGCTTTGACTTTAGGAGGAGGAGGGATGTTAAATAGTTCTTGTACTTCTGCACTTAAAGATGAGGGCTTGCTACTTGGACTAACTTCTTTTGTTGGCGAGGAATCCCGCAGAGGCAGAGCTGTGCTACAGTTAGTAACATCTGCATTCGCAGGCTCAGATGTACCTGATGACAAAGAGGTGAGTGAAGAAGAGGGAGAAGCTGCTGAGGATGAGGCCCGAGATGCAGATCTCTCAGGTTTGATGGGTTTCTGTTTCTGTTTGTCTGGGGAATTTGGGGATATTTCTTTTGGGGAACGCGTGGGAGTGCCACTCTGACTGGAGTAGCCACTAGAAGGAGACATTGTCCGTTCAAATTTTTCTCCATCTGAAGGGGATTTGTGTGGAGAGGAAGTGTCTGATTCTTGTGCTGCTGCTTCTTTAGTCTGGTTAGAAGAGTCCACCGTAGGGTTTAAAGGTGCGGAGGAAGAGTTTATAGAGCTTGGCCCAGTAGAGTTTGACAAAGGTTCTGGGCTCAACTTGGCATTTGTAGCAACCAGCGTTATTCCCTCATCTGCTGTTGTATTTTCAGAGGAACTTTTCACTTCCCCTGAACCAGAGTTGCAGAGATCTTTAAAATCCACCATGGTTTTGGACTCGCTTTTTATCTTTTTACCGTGCAGCGAGTTAGTTCTTCGTGGAGGTGGCGGAGGCTGCTTGGTCTTTGTTACAGAAAGACTATGTGGACAGTTGCGTTTGTTCTTTGCTTGCTCCCCAACAGCCAATGACTGTGCTGCTCCACGCCCAGACTCTACTTCTGTTGCAATTATTTCTTGGCCATCACCTGGCTCCTCAGTCTGGCTTTGTTGCACATTAAAACCTGCTCTATTAAAAGACGCAACCGATGAGTCTGAAATAACCGTCTTTGAGGACTGGGACTCACTCCAGTTCGAACCGGAGGCTGACCGGGGCATCAGTACAGAGTCGTTGTTGGAGCTATTTGTCTGGGAGCCGTCGCCTTCTGATCTTCTGGACAACAGAGGACTAACTGCTGATTCCTCAGACGTCAGGCTGCTTTTGCTGACAGCACAAATACCGGCGCCGTGATTGACACTGCTGCCACGAGTCCGGCTGTTGCTGCGGTCAATCTCAATTACTTCAACTGAAGCCGGTAAAACAGCGTTAGGGATGATTGTAGACAAGTAAGTCGCCTGAGGAGAGATAGACATCACTGGGCCCTACAAGAAATCAGAAGCAGGGGTTTTACATCTTAATAAATAATAATCGTATTTAAACGAATGCTTAAAATACACTGAGGCACTATAGTGTCTTGCGTTAGAAAATTATACCCATGTTCAAATCCTTAACTCAAACCCTGATAGCATTTTTACCTGAGGCTCCTGGAGGAAGTTGAGCATTGAGGGAGAGAGTGAAAAGGATGTTGTCATGCTGGGAACTGCAAGAGACTTGGGTCTCATTGTGGATGTAGACGAGAGATTGGCCTGCTCATTTTGGTACACTCCTTGAAGATGCTTCTTTACCAGCTGTTCATCCCTGAAGACCTGCTCCGGAGATAACAGGAAGGTAAAAAAAAAATCCCACAGTAACAGGTGTTTCAATTTGGGACTCAATCTTTATTTAGAGCCCTTTACCTCCAGTTCCGAAAGGTGGACCCTTGCTCCCTCTTTTTTTCCTGATGGAGTCCCTCCATCCACTGTTGGAATGATGACAACACTTATCTGGCTGTCACCATCAGGATTGTCATGATGGGGGAGCTGAGTCGGAGCAAGCGGCTGAAAGGTGGAACTTCTGTTTAAAGCTGTGAAGAATGTGAGACACTGTTAATGACACGTTACCAATAAATACACACCAAACACTTTCTTATTTAGCAAGGAATAAGTACGGGAACGCACCAAGCTCTTTCTGGACCTGGTTGGGAATGCCCATTATGGTGGTTCTTCTGTTCCTCTTCCTGCCTCTATCGAGTCTTTTCACTGGATGCACAGGCTTGAATGTGGAGCCTGATAAAAAGATTAAACATTTTTTAAACCAAGAAAAACAAGCAAATTCAGTTAGTTTTGAGACAAATGCTGTAGCATCTTAGCATAAAACACTTTCTGATTAAATTTGAAAGTAAGGTGGCCTGCATATCTATTCTGACCCCCTGAGTCAACACTGTGTGCAACCAGGTTTGCTGCAGTTAACAGCTGATCCAAGTGTTTAAAACGACATTTCATTAAAGCAAGGAAAATAAATCTTTCTCACTGAGTTCTTCCCAATTTTTTTTTTTTACAGATTTATGCCTGGTTTGAAGATCAGAGTTGATCCTGTCTATAGTCACCAGAACTCAGTCAGCCTGGATAGATAGCATCTGTAAGCAGCAATTTTCGAGTCTTGCCACAGATTCTCAACCTTGACTTTGACTGGATCTTTCTAACAACTGAATATGCTTTGATGTAAAATATTCCATTGTAGCCCTGGATGTCTGTTTAGGCGTATTGTCCTGCTAGAAGAAGAACCTCTGCTCCAGTCCCAAGGCTTAGACAGTTACTTATTTCCAGAAATTGCGCTGTAAAGAGTTTTATTTCCTCTTAGAATCAACTCTGACCAACTTCAAAATGCTGCATAAGAAATTCGACCCAACAGAATGATACTGCCACCACCATGTTTCACAGCTGATATAGTGTGTTTTGGTGTCCTGCGGTGTTTGGTTAATTTTGTTGCTTTCTGATCATCTTTTTACAGTGTTTGCCGTTTTCCCATCATAACTTGTATGTAACAATATATTTATATATATATAAAAATGTTGTGATATAAATACTTGCAAGGCATTGCTGTTCATCACTTAAGTCAGTGCCTGCTGTCTTTAAAGTGCTTTATATGTAAAGTCGGTGTGGCCTGACAGCAAAAACAAAAAAACAAAACCATATTTACTACATATTGTTGAAATTACCATTTGATTGAAAACTCAACCAGGCACATAGAGTAAATGCTTTTCTTGAGCAAAAAGAATGTTGATCCGTAGGATTCAGTTATGATCGGAATACCAATCGCACTCAATGTGTGGGCACATCCACCCTCTTTCTGTCTCCGTAATGCTGACAGACAGACTCAACCTTCCAGCTGTGGTGTGCAGAGGAAGCCGCGGAGCTGTCTCACATGCCCAGAACTTCTAAAGAGTAGTCTGGAAAAAAAAAAAAAAAGCTCTGCATACGAGTGTGGGTCTGTGTCATGTTCCTTTCCCTTTGATTTCAAACCATAACTGCAGAGGCACCAAGCGGCGAGGAATGAGTCACGCATTTTAAGTACGTACCCAGCTATGACTCTTCGTAAAGCAGCGAACGAACTCAAACCGTCTGCAGTGCTGTTATAATCAGCCCCTTTATCTCTAGGATGCAGATGATATTGATGCTTCCTTCTCTAAGCACCCACACACAAACACACCTCTGATGTTTTACCTTGGTGAGTGAGCTCAGCGGAATTTGCTGTGGTATCATTATTGGTGTTGGGTCCCAACTCCAGAGAGCCACCTCTGTCCTTGGAGCTGGCATCCTGCTCCGTGCAGAGGGTATCTGTGGACTGAAGAGTACGCGCACAAAACAATAACCCCGCAATAATAAGTTAGCTGGTATTCTGATAGTGTCCAGGAAGTGGATGAGAAAGCTAGCAGGATACTTACAGCGATGCTTTCATTGTCAGCAAAGTGAACACCGTTCTTGTGCTCTGTGCAAAGCAAACAAACCACATAAATGAGTCACAAAAGTTCGTCATTTTCCTCTGACATTACAAACGTCTGTAGTTGCATGGATAACGGGCTAACCTTCCTGCTGGAGTATCTTGAGCCCCTCCTGAGCTTCAGTATGTAAATCCTCCAGGTACTGAGGCCTGCTGCCCTCAATGAAGACATTCTCCTGGTAGTGCTGGGAGGCCGTGTAGTGAACCGTCAACCTCTTCTGCTCTTCATTGCCCTTAGGGCCAGCTGTTTGACGGGTTTTGGAAAAAAGAAGAGAATAAATGTTAGCTTCTAAAAAGGGTGTAGCAATGAGTGCGAGATGGCAAATCAAAATCATAAATAACAGGGATTGGAAATTGGCTTTAAAATTCAGATAATTAGTTGCAGCATACACTAACCCCCTTTTTTTTTTTTTTTTTTTTGCTTTTGACCATAATCAAATGAAACCATAATTTAAACCTCCCATCATGCTGCAATGTTTTTCCGTTGTTTACCCCACTGTCCTACAGACATGACCACGCAGTCAACAGGTGTCTGCAGGCTCAAACGTTTATCTACTTCACACTGAATGCTCTGCTCTCCCACCTGCCGCTTGTTTACTTTGCACCTTTGACGCAGCACGGTCAGGATTTTGGAGGACAGATGTCCCAACGCGGCTTTTAGCTGAACAACCGTGACCTGGCTAATCTCCTGCTGTGTCTTAAGGGTTCCTCGCTAGTCCCTGCGGGATAAGATAATCTGGTTCGTCCGCCTGCTAAGATGCTACACGAGCCACTGCTGTGGGAGCTCCTGTGTGAGAAACCCACTGAGTTCTTCTGCAGGACCATAGAACAAAGTTGAAACCAAAGCCAAGCCTAGCTCGCAAAGGTACAATTTAAAGTGAACACGTGGGTGATGGATGATGTGGTTTAGTGCTGATCCAAATGGCTTTAATGGACCAACACAATTTGGTGGGGCAGGACCACAAGTGCTCTGGGCGAGCTCAGTTTGATATTAAGAAAAACACAAATAAAGCACTAGACAAGAACAATCCAATAAAAGGTGCACTCACGAATACTTAACATAATACAGTGTATAACAAGGCACAGTTCATCCATAGCATTACAGAATTAACCTAGAAGTAACAATGGTGGAGTCCATGTATGTTTACCAACCCATTGCATATATAAAATAAATTCCTGCCATTTTGTAGCCACGTTACCATTTAGTCCCTTCAGTGGTTCCTATAAAGCAACCATTACATACCAGGGTTCTTAAAACCCTTCTGTTTTAGCTCATTTCCTTTTGTAGTAACGTATTTTCATGATTATAGGGGTAAATAGTAATAACATGCTGAAATCTTTCATATACTTTCGCTTAAAATAATCTGTTACATTTTTAGCATATTTCTGCAGGTAGATATTGTCAATAGACTGTGGAGAGACTATAGAAAAGTATTTTTAAATGGTCTGTTGTCTAAGCCAAACATCCTTTGGAGGATGGCTCTAATTCATACACAGAAACGTCAGGAGCAAAAGTACCAGGACTATGAAGATATGAATTGATAAAGAAGTGTAAATAAAAATAAGCCGTCTGGCCATGTGACCACAGGAACTTTCGGTATAAACATGGTTTATTAAACAGAGAGTGCTCCCGTGCAATCTTGGAAAAAAAAGGGAAATTTTTGGAAATTGATCTTTGTGTTTCCTGCCATGAAAACGTATGGAAAAGCACAGAATTTGTTCTCTCATTTTTATTTAAATTTTTTGTCTTTGTTGAATTTTTGGGATTTCTCTAAACTCCCTTACACCATAAGTGAAGTGAAGATATCTTGCCTCTCTTTCATTCTGGTTTGCCACTGTTCTGGCTTTTAAATTCTTACACTGATGGCAAATATTGCCAGTCTTCAGTGAGCAACCATTTCATGATACCTTGAATTTAATGTTCTCTTGTCTTTCCCACTTTGAAAACCAAGACGGCTCAAGAAGTCATAGATTACCAACTACAAGCTCGTAGACCCTTCAACACGCTGAAGTGAATTCTAAACTTTAAAATTTGCTAGGGTTACATTGTTAGTGGTGCTTGAAAGTATTCTACTGGTCATTTTATAATAAGTCATGCCCCCCCCCCCCCCCCCCCTCCGCACACACACACACACACACACACACACACACACACACACACTCATTTTAAGGAATTGACTTCTTTTTAGACTGGTTTACATTTCTACCATAGGAGCCAAACACTGTGGAGGCCCCAGTATGTAATTTATACTTATATATTTTGGGTTATACTAAATATATATATATATATATATATATATATATATATATATATATATATATATATATATATATATATATATATATATATTCAATTGTACCATTTTAATTTACTAAAACTCTTTATTTAAAAAAAGGTTGCTGTGTGTGTGTGTTAGATTTTGCTCTCTGTTGGGGATCCATCTCCACACATAAAGTGCAACAGCAAAGAACTTATTTGGGTCTCATGTTGCAACACTGAGAGGAAAATAAAAGAAGCCTAATGGCTAAAAGCTGAGCTAAACAAGGCTCAACGTGAGGTGTCCTCTTTCCCTCCTTTGTCACTTTCAACACTGCTTCTCAGTCATACCTGATTAGGTAACACTGTGCGTGTATGCGTGTGTATGGACAGTGTCGGCCCTATGCTCATGCATTCACACTGTTGACACAACCCAGACCATCTGAGTAAGGCAGCGGGACATCTTTGCCCTGGTCATAGGTTAGTAAAAAAAACAAAAAAACAACTGCAGTATTTTTAACATTAATACACCAGGAGATCTAAGCAGCGGCTGCGTTTATTTAAATAAGAAGCTCACCTCAGATTCAGCCGGACCCCTGCAGAAGGTTCAGGGATTTTGCTTGATTAAGATGATCAATTAAAACGTCAGTAAAGCTCCTTTATCTCATTAAAGAAGACCCCCAGCCTGCCCTTAGAGCTAATTATGTTCGTCTATATGGGATCACAAGACAGACGCCAGCTAACTGGAACCACCTTCAGATCTCCAGCCAAACTTATTATTTACCCCGAGCCTGCCACGCACGCCGGCACACTCACCCTTCTTCTTGAAGACAGACAGCAGAGAGTGGATGCTCTTCCTTAAGTAGACAACCATGCCTAAACCAGCGCCATAGCACACGCAAGATCCAAATATGGTGGTCAATCAAAGCGTTCCAACAAGTTTAAAGGTCAATTCAGGGAGAAGATCCAGATGTTGTGACTTCTTGTTTCTAGAAAGAAACAAGGGGGGGGGAAAAAAATCTCCTGACTGCAGCTTGGCTCCTGTTTACCAGAGATGCTTCTGCAGAGTGTCTTGAGAGAGACAAGTGCACAATGAGATCAGCTCCCAGCCAAAGCTGCCCGTCCCAGCTGCCTTATCCTCTGGCTCTGATACCCTGCTTCCCTCCCCTCCCCCTCTCGTGGTTAGGTTTCGCCTCTCTCTATCGCACTCCCCTCTCTATTGTCAAATGATCACCCCCCCTCCTCAGCCCTGCCCGTCCCATCTTCTCCATCCACTCCTGCTCAAAACGCCTGTCAAAGTTTGCATTTGGGCAGGGCGGCCGCCCCCACTTTTCAAACTCTAGACAGCCACGTGTGGGGCTGTGTGTATACAAACACCCACCACCACCCACAGAAAGTTTAACCCATCTCATATGGATGAGTTCGATTGAACTGAGCTTAGAAATAGAAAAAAAATAAACAAATTTGTGTCTGTAGTATTTCTAATTCAATTTCAGAGAGTAAAATGATCTGGATTTATACGATAATAGAGGATATAATTAAGAGTTGTCAAGTCCAGTTTGTCTTCCTAATGGAGGCCTTCAGCAAAGTGCATCTGTCTGACTCCGCGTCTCATTATGTAACGGACCATAGGGGCTTCCTTTTACAGCAGAGGTTGTGTCCTCAGTGAAAAAACTGAACAACTCTTAACTATGCTGGGTGTTTTCACCTCTTCAGCACCACTTTCTCCGTGGCTCTCTTTCCTCTGCTATTGTTTCTGTCAATCTGACATCCTTCACGACCTCCTCTCTGCCCCCTATGCAGCCTTATCGCTGTCATAGGTCCGGTTTGAGTTATAAATAGCCGCCGCAGCCTCGGTTCCCCATCTGTAATGATGCTGTCTGGGGATGAGCTTCCGTACAGCTGCTAATATTCCCTCACTAACTCCAGAAAATACAGCTCCTTGCAAAATGAATCGCACCTCTTTTTCCACTTCTTGTCACGTTACAATCTCAAACTTCAATAATTTTTATCAGGATTTTATGTGAGAGACCAACACAAAATAGCCCAATTATTGTGAAGGACTATAGTGAATAGTTTTTAAAATGTCTTACATATATTATCTAAAAAGTAAGCCTTTGTATGCAGCTCTCTTTACTCTGATACCCCCTTATGAAAGACTGGTGTAACCAACTGCCCCAAAAAGCCACCTAATTAGCAGACAGACCACCTTTGTGAAGTTTAATCCCATCACAAATCCAGCTGTTCTGTAAAGGCCTCACAGCTCAGATGAGTCCAAAATAAAACATTTTGGCCTATATGTAACCTGCTATGTGTAGCAAAAAACTAACACATGCACATCCACACATTAAAGCTTGGCAATGGCAGCATCATGCTGTGGCAATGCTCTAAATACAGAACAATCCTCGAAGAAAATCTGTTGGAGGCAGTTCACCGTCCAGCAGAACAATAACACTAAACATACAGTCAGAGGTGATCAACTCATCGTCATGTGTTAGAATGGCTTAGTCCCAAATTAAACTAAGAGTCATTAGTAATACTTGACAACTGGTAAATCTGGTACCCGAAAAACCTTGAGGCTGTAACAGCAATATTAGGTCAGAACACAAATCCATGCCATTATTTTCCCTCAACTTCACAAGTATGCACTAGGCACTGTCCATACGAAGATGGGCATGACTGTAGCCGACAAACTTTTTCGTCGGATGGGTGTACCATCCGACGAAAAAGCTCCCAAGAGGTTTAAAAATGTCCCCTGTGGTGGTCATTACTGAACCTCCCAATCTTTTTTGTGTCCTGTCTGGCAATGTGCCACTAAGAATTGCTGTCTTACTGGCAAAAAGAGCCCAAAAGATTTTACTTTCACAAGTGGAGCATTACTGCTTTTGCCATGGTGCTTCGCCTGGTTTATACATGCAAAAAGCTTTATTAGATTTTATGCTGGGACTATTTCGTGTTCAGTGAACACAAACGGGAAGGTAAAAGACACGTGGATTTTAAACTAACACATTTGTCTCCTCTATTGCGTCTGTGTTGACCATTGTCGTCCAACCACACATAGACTTTTCTCTTTTCTCTCTCCCGCGTTTGTTGTTGTTCTTCTTTTTCTTCTTCCGTCTTAATTCTGTGGCAGCGTTGGCGCGCCACTCACTGGTGTGGCATAGGTATTACAGCGCCTTATACGGCTCCTCTGGCTCGATGCGATTTCATCTTTACAGTGAAATCTTTCCGTGCTGTTCCAGTTTGGTCTATCGCAAGAAATGTGACAAAGATTAATACAGACTTTATTGTTATCCAACTGCACATTCACAATGTACTTTTGAGCGAAATTAGGTTGCAAGGCTCTGAGTAAAAACAGAAGACAAAAGAATGTCAGGAAACCAAAAAAGATATTTTATATGCACAGAAAAGTTATTTGTCAGGCAATCTGAATAGTACTGGTACTTTTTAGCAACAGGATGTATTGCAACAATGGCTGGACCATATGATGGTAAAAAGACATTTTATACATACAGAAAGTTGAAAGGGGTATGGATTCTGTTCCAAGGAAATTAAATAAATACAACACTGAAGATAAAAATATGAATAAGGGCTACATTTTATGCAGAAAAACAATGGCCTCCTGAATGTTTCTCAGGAGGAGAGGCTAGCCCTTTGATCCACTTGCCCTCTGAATAGATGTGTATTCACAATTAAGTGTCACGGCAGGGGGCTACAGCTGGGCAGCACCAGCTGGAAGACAGGACCCTCATCCATTTACCAGACTCCAGGCCCTGGGACATGGCAGGGATGCGTTGCTTCCCTCCTCTCCTCCTTCAGGATGGCCGCGTTCGACCGGGGAACCGTGCCAGAGGATTAACTCCGTCTCTAGCTTCACCTGTCCATCTATTTACCCGCTCCTTCACAACTGACATTTGTTTTTGTCTGGCTTTTTTCCCCCTACATCCTGATTCATTCTGCAATGGTCCTCCATACAACATTATGGAGCATAGGGAGCATTTTTTCCCACTGTGATGTGGATCTGTGGGGTCCAAACCCTCCTTTTCTTCAAAATGGAATCCCCTTCCCTACCCTGTCCATCAAGCTTCACTTCTTGTTCAAGTGTTTTTTGGCCAAACCGCAGTTACCCCCTGTTGTTTACCAAGACCCCTTGTATCAATATTCATAAGAGGCCCTAACGAGACACCATCTGCTCCTGGGGAGAGGGCAGAGGGGAGAGAGGGGAGCCACATGCCTTTGATTCACTGCACAAAACCCACCATTCCCCTGCACGAGCTACCAAAACCACATTACAACAGAGGGAGGCTTACTATTGGTACTATTGGAATATATCCTTACAACCTCGCAGCACAGTTAAACGAGTCAGTGTGGATTTTTCAGGAGTAACTAGAAGCCCTCTCTGCGAAGAAAGAACCAAATCAAAACTATAAATCACTGCTGCTTGGCTGATAGAGTTGTTAGCAGGTCAAACAGTGTGTATGAGAACAATTAAAGTTCAAACACTTAAATGCACATGCTCCATAAAATGGACATTAAAAGCCCAATTCAAAGCTCAGTTACGTCAACATTTCAAATAAATGACAAGTACCAGCCTTAGCCTTCTACTTTAGTGATTTCCATCTCCCGTTGAAAATTCCAGCCAGGTACGTCCGTCATCTGATAAGAAACTAAATTTAAACCGCTAGTGGAATGTTAACTTTTTTACATGTGAGAAGAAAATGTCAGAAAACTATTTGCCACATTTTTATTTTTAGTTCATCCAGGCCGATTTTCTTGTTAAGAAGTAAACCAAAGAACAGCGTGTCATGAGATCATTGCAGTGGTAAAGTTTTTGGACTCTAATGTTTTGTTCTCCCAAATTTAGTCCGGACGAGTCTACATTCTGAACATGCTTGCATGCACAATATTGTACTTCCAGTTACATGGTATTGTCATTGTAAATATGCACAAAATTGCTTTGTTTAGTAACAAATAGAGCAAAAACTAAGTCTAAGACAGAAATTAAATGAAAATAGAAATTTGTAAAGTCATTGTACATATTTAGGCACCTTTAAATACTAGGATATTTGAAATACAATTCTGGTGCACTCTGAAAAGGAGCCATTGTTGTTTTTTTTAACAAGATAATGATCCAAAACTTGTCAAGCTAAAGAGAAGAAAGCATAAAGGGCCCAAGACTCAGATCCAAAGCAGGGTTATATATATTTACTGGGGCAAATGTCCTGCAACTTTGAGTCATGTGCCTGGCCCACGTCACCTGAAATAAGTGCTAAACTATCTCATGAGCATATAGTTAGGTTTTTAAAATTCCTCTAACAATTTAGGTATTGGACCCCGTTGGACCAGAGGCAGATCTAAACTTTGCAGGATACCGTCCATCGAGGACTGATGTTTGACACCCACAATCTAGTGAGATTGTGCAAAGAGGAAAGGTCAGCGTGCCCTACCTCTGTATACCCTAGCTTTATGAAACGCTATCGGACAGTGGTTCTCAAATCAGGTCCACAACACCCAGTGTCCTGCATATTTGAGACATGTCCCTTCTCCAGCACACTAGGAGATTGCACTATCTCCTCGGCATGCTATCCAGTGGTGCAGAAGCCTCTAAATCACCCGGTCCTTTAAGTCAGGTGTATGTCAGCAAGGAAACACCTAAAACATGCAGAACAGTGAGTCTAGAGGAACAGCACTTTGAACAAAGTACAGTAGGGAGTACCACTGCCGTTGTGCCTCTGTTGATTTTATAAAAAACAAACAAAGCAAAAACACTGTAAAAGTATGATTTTTTTATGGTACAAATTGAGAAAAGGGTACTTCAGGATTAACATTTTGTTGGGATTTAGGTTGCTTTGGACTGTTCCGGACTTTTCTTGAATCTGCCACTCTGTCACCAGTCAATTACTCTAGATCAGCTGCACCTGCTGCCACTAATTGGTCAACTGTTTCTTAAAGCTGGTTGAGCACAAAGGAACTGATAGAACCAGGGCACACCATACCTGACTAGACGAGAAGAGAGGAGAAGAGAAAAGAAGAGTAAAGAAGAGAAAAGAAGAAATGCCCTGGCAGGGATGAGTTGGCTGAAGCAGGTATAAGTAGACAGGTGCACAGGTGAGCCAAGTTGACCAATCAGAATCAGAATCAGACATACTTTAATAATCTCAGAGGGAAATTGCTGTTTCAGTACCATCACCATTATATTACAATCACTGCGCAACAGATCATATTATACCCCCTAAACCTCACAAAAAGGAAATTTGTTGTCATGGCCCCTTTAAGACTGTTTAGTAGCAGGGTGGCACAGTGAGGCGATTGGTAGCGCTTTGCCTTGAAGTAAGAGGGTCCTGAGTCTGAATCCCAATCTGGGGTCTTTCAGTAGTTTGCACGTTCTCCCCGTGCATGTGTGGGTTCTCTCACAATGACTGTTGGGGTGACAGGGTGCACCCCGGCCTGTCTTTCGCCCATTGACCGCTGGAGATAGGCACCAGACTTCTGCAACTCTGCAAAGATAAGCTGGTCTAGACAAGGGATGGATGGATTTACACATTTTATCAGGGATTTATATGCCTGGCACTGTCTCTCAATAGACCAGTGGATATGGACAAAGGACAGACAATGTCAGTGTCAATTTCAATCATTATCATTGTATTCACTCTATTATAGTATGTCATATATGACATATTATAAGGAAAGCTCCCATTGCAGGCACTTGTGACAACTGTTGCACTTTTGTTCACGCACTTGAGTCTTATAGACCGAGCAAAGAAAATACTGACTTATGTCTTTTAATCCCCACTTTGCCGTCCATTTCTATCGCAATTTTGTAGTTCAAGTAAAATGTTAAATAAGTGGAGCTCATTTCATAGGGACTGATTGCTTCAGTGTGTTTTTTTTTTCTTAACATAGCTAATAGCATCATGAGGGCTCATTTATTTCTAATTTCAAAGAAATTCCACATTAACGCCACATAAGTAACTTTTAGAGTTTGTATTTTCATGGGTGAACTGCTCTGCCAGATAACCAAGAATAGAAAGCAGTTGATGATCCCTGCGATAGCGATATGTATCAAAACACACGGCGTGGCTACACAAATGAACAATATCCAGGGCAAGCCTTTAAAAACAACAACATAATTAACAGTTAACAGCTCTTCAAAGCTTATGTTATTCTATCTGACAAAATGGAATTTTTTTTTTTAAATTAAGTCAACCATCATAGTTAATTCACATAAAAACTAATTCTCCCAGTGCTGCCAGAGCAGAAGATGCCCTGCCTTTCAGACACCAGTTAACACAGGCTGCTGTGCGTCGGTCCTTTAACGTGACCGTGTCGTTTCACGCTCCGCCACAGAACGCTGAATCAGCTCGGACTACGCTTAAACCACCAGCGTGAGACTGCAAAAGCAGCAGGACGGTTGATGAGGCTGTTTACCGTGGATCCATACGGCCGGTTTGTGTCGATGACGAACAGAGAGCTGCCAAATGTGAAATATGACTCCCAAAGGGCTGACCAAGCCTGAGCTTGACGTAACCCCCCCCCCCCCCCCCCCCCCCCCCCCCCCCCTCCACACACACACACACACTGAAAAATATAATTTCTATAATTTAGTTCATGTTGAGTCCTCGGCCCACCCTCACATTTGGATTTTGGAGACTAACAAAGGCTAGAACAAACAAGGGGGTGCATATGCTGCCTTTGTGATTGACTTGATGGGAGACTCAAATTATGATTCAGGCCACTTTATCATGGAAAGACAGAGTGCTCTCACTTTCTGCCCTGCTACAGCTATTTTCAGGTACAGGGTTAAATAGATGTTGCTGGTAGAAATAAATTTGACATGAAGATTGAGCTTTCATTTTTACTTAGGTTGTGCAGCTCATAGACGGGCAATTAGGGGATGTTGACCATTGTGGATTTCCGGATGGTTGCCTTCTACTTCACGAAAGGCGATCCGTTTTTAGTCTCATTTCATGACTCAGATACTAAACGTTGAGGGAAAAAATGCAAAAACCTCGGGTGGTTCTGGTCCTTGATCCGTTTCAACATCTAAACTCTCCAAGCCGATCAAACCTAAACTTGATAATTCTCCACTTTCGTATAACACAGATTGAGATGATAACATTCTGTTTGTGATAACACCAAAACAGAGTGGTTTTTTTTAAGCGCTTACTTTGGCATTAAACCAAACCCAAACCTGGATCAGACAAAACATATACAACACATATCTAAACATGAACTAAATAATTCTACTCTGATTGCAGATTCTTCAAACATGGTTTGGAATATGTGAGGCCTTTACACTATTTATGAAATGTATTTTTTTTATCTGTTAAAATCTCATCTTTTGTCCTTCTTTGGAAGTCAATATTGGACATAGCCTCTACTTGTAAACTGGATACACCGTACATATTTAGCTTCAGTGTTTGGATTTTATTAAAGGCAGAATAATGCGAGTTTACGTTCAATGTTTAGGGAATAATGCAGGTAGATACAATCTCAACATTAGGTTTCCGCTTGTTTTGCAAACTATAATTTTGCGCAACGAGACTCTGTCTAAATGTCTGTATCGGCTGAGGTCAGTTAGAACTGATCAAATAAAACCTGACAGCGAAGTGAGTGAATGTAATTGATCTTTTAATATCATGCATTTTGTACATCTGTTCCTGCTCGACCGATCGTTTTCCATTCTTTCCTTCTTTATCTTGCCCTCTCTGTGCCCCGCCCAGTGGAAATCAGAAATTCAGGTGCTTCATGCGTGGTGCTGGTTAGTGTAGGCAGTGATTTATTTGCTGTCCCCCAGGTTCCCTTTCCTTTCCTCACCTTGTTTCGATCTCACTGCTTGCTCTCTTTTCTCTTTCTCACCCTCTCTATGATCCCTTAGTACAACTTTTAGGGTGTTTTATGCTCCCTCTTTGGCCATTAACTAAGTGATGAATTGGTTTAATCTAAATACTCAGATTTCTTTAGGAGCGGGTTCTCCTTACAGGCAACATTTTCATAGAGCTAAATTCTACCTGATTTGCTGAAAAAGAGGAGAGCCTAGTTTTTTTTTCCCCTCCTTCTCTTTGGTTAATACTAAACCTGTCAGTGTAGGAGAGCTCATAACTCAGCTCCACAACAGCCACTGAATACAAATCAGGGGTGCAACCGTGAACTGAGTAATGACACCCCCGTGTGTGTGTGTGTGTGTGTGTGTGTGTGGGTGTGTGTGTGTGTGTGTGTGTGTGTGTGTGTGTGTGTGTGTGTGTGTGTGTGTGTGTGATTGGAGGTTTATTGCTGGTCACATTTTAACCCTCTCGTCCTTCAGTTCTGGCAGCCTCAGAATAAAATAAGGCAGCTGGAAGAGACTTAAAGCCACTATTAAAGTTGGGTTGCTCTGAAATTTAATGAGGAATTATTTATCATGAAAGGATTAAGTAGTAGTTTCTATGGCTTTCAGAGCTACAGGACCCCCCCCCCCCCCCCCCCCCCCCCCCCCCCCCATCAGCCTCTACTGCTGTTGATGTTGTCAAGTAGTCGAGTACTTTGTTGACTTTTCTTTAGAAAGCATGCGACTTTTTAAGACCGATGTCTGACAGTCAGGGAAAAAAACCTATTTATGCAGAGGAAATAAAACTAATTTAGATTTTGAATCTCTTTAATAAGAATGTGCTGCATGAGAGACAGCAGAGCAGGTGAAAGTTAAGGTCCATTATTTTACCTATATTGCCAGACCTAATCAAGGAAGCACTCAGGTTCTGTGTGTTTCCTCCTTAACTGAGTTATAAAAAAACCCCAACAATAAACAAAGCAAAAACAAAAGACAAGCCCTTATGCAACAAATGACAAACTTCTTAGTCTTTAAGGTGTGTATGATATCTCTAAAGTCAATTCTTGCAGGGAGATTTTTCAAACTTGATATTTCGAAAGATTTTGACACAGCAGGTTTGCTTTTTATTTCACAGTTATGTGCCACTTCCTGTTGGTCAATTAGATAAAACCTCAGGAAACTCTATCCCCACTTTTAACAGACAAGGTCACCTTGATTGTGTAGCGTGGGCTCGTGAGTCGTGACGAACCTCATTTTGTTGTAATTTCCAAGTTTCACCCGAGAAAGCAACCAGAATTGCTTTCTGAAATCATTATTCTACTTAGTCCAAATGTACAGTGAAACTAAAACTAAACACACTGAAACTAAACAAGTGGTGAAGCCTTTTCGGTGCATCTTTAAGAATATCACATTCTTTTGCTGTTATCGAGAAGCAGACCACCTTTAGTGTAAACTAATACAAATCAACAAGCTTTGTTTCCTGCAAAGCTGCGTCTTGTTTTTCACTCTACACAGAAGAAACAAATCATCTGGAGCCTTTCATCCTGACTTGAATCAGACTCAATCCTACGCGGAGGTGACTGGTTGCACCGCAGGTCCTCCTGTGAGGGTGCAAAAACCCAGAGCTAAACTTAGCTCCAGCAGCACCCGCTGCGCATAAAAATAGTAAGTGTCACTCTTTTTTTTAATTATCCCTCCCTGGCTCTCGCCTTCGTTTGCTTTCTCTCTCAACCTTATCAGGGGATTTTGGGGAATTTTCCGGGGGAAGCATGAGCTGCGCTTACCGCTTGTCATCCCAACTAAAAAGCTTTTTCAGAGTAAAACCGAAAGCTCTGCAAACACAGATACTGGCAACGATGACTCAGAGCAGAGGCACAGTTCACCCTGTGTTTATTGCCACAGTCTACCAACCCCAAAACAAGATAATCAATCTATTTTGCAGCTAAGTGCTGCGTGGGAGTGAGTGCAGGAGTCCCCAGGGTGACCCTGGAAAATTAGGGAATATTAGTGATGCAATATTCTCCAGAAGAAGCCGCCCTGAGAGAGAACAGACAGCAGATTGTTCACTGGTGACGCAGGGACTGATGGCAATCGATGCAACATTTGATAAAACTGAAATCTTGGCAGAAATCATGGACGATAACGCTTATTAGATCAGTTTTGGACAAGGAACATCCATCTTTCGAAGGGGATATACATTAGTCATAAACAGGCGCTACAGGTTATTTAAGGCATTGTGTTCCCTGATGATGGGGTAGGATTAATGAGTTAATGAGAGGCCTTAAACTTCCATAAAGATTAATCTTTGACAAAGGCAGGAGAAGCCCAGGAAGTCAATATCTTCTTGTGGAAATAAGACCCCCTCTCGGTAAAGTCCAACATTTCCAGGGAAACGTTTTAAATGTAGCAAGTACAAGGCATTTAAAATTCTGCATTCACAGTCTTCTAATTATGTTTGCAATATAGAAGTCAAAATCAAGATTATCTGATGCACCTGTGAGCCGTTTCCCTTGTCAGCTCCATAAAGCTCATCTCCTTCACCTGATCATCTGCCTGTATGTACCGGACTTCAGCAGACAGACAGCTGCCACACTGTTTCAAAGCCTGGTGTTAGTAGATGTCCAGCGGTACTGATTTCTGGACACGACCTGGAATGATGCCACGAGATCCCATCGGATCTGTCTGCCAGTCTCTGCCTGACTGTGTTTGACCCCCGCCTGTCCGTTGGATCTGATTCAAGCCTCTGCCATCCCGCCTGTTATCGGCTCCGTCACAGCCGGCCTGCTCTAAGCATCAACCGGCTCCAGCTTGCTCCTGCAGAGGGTTCTAATCAAACTTTTCAGCGCTACACCGTGTCTGGCTGAATATCAGGTTTTCTGTATATGTGCGTAATAGAAACAGAAATAGTTAGCAAATATGAACAGAAATGTTTGCCATTTTATTAAAAAGTAACAGAAATACATAGCTCATTGGCAAAACGTAACACAAATAGCACTTCAGCAAATATTAACAGAAATAGTTAACTTTTTTATCAGAAACTATCATAAATGAATAGCTCAGTTGCAAAAAGTAACAAATATCTTATTAAAGGTGTAGTGGATGACCTTTTTTCGGCTTTGAGTCACGGGGGTGTCACCTTAAGTTTTGGTTGTCCCACACGCCAATCATTGAGTGACATGCTTACACCTTCCTTCTTTCCTCTTGCTGCCATGCGCATTTCTAGTGTTTATTTATCCGGTTAGCTTCGGTTTCAGCCATTTATTGTAGGCTGAAACCGAATACTTTGAAAATAGCTGAGAACCGCAAGACGCGAACTGTCTTAAAAGTTTCTGAGAAGAAGAAAAAGGCCTCTGTAGAAAGAAATAAGACCAGAGTGGATTTGGAATATTCTTTCACATGATCCTCCTGAGCAGAGGGAGAGCAGGTTGGCTGGTCTTGCGTATTCGCAGTTATTCAAAAAGCGTGTTTCTTACCTACTTTTTTTTGGAAAGATCTTCTACTACACTATTAAGAAAAAGTATCCGAAGCTCCCACTGCCACAGCGTTGATAGGTCTTAATAAAACTGAAACGCAGGAAACGCAAATACACCTTGTAACTTACGTGTGGAGAGTCACTAGAAAGGTCCACAGAAAGGTAGAAATCCAACAAGTTTCCAACCAGCAGCAGCAGCAGCTTATTGGTCTTAAAACATCTGCTGATCTAAAGGGACTGGGGTTGTTCATGTTTGTGCCTGAGAATATTGATAGTTTAAAACCCTAAAGCGTTGCTTTAAATTACTTATTTGCTCTCTCTTTAGTCACAGACGACTGCAAGGAAATGTTGAAGATTAAAATTTTTCTGGAGTTAAATGTAACAAAGTGTGAGCTTTATAAACAATTTGAAATAAATCCTAGTAAATTGTTAAAGATTTTAAATCAACTAACTTGAAATGCTTGGCACTCATCCTCTGCAAAATCTAAACGTCCCCAGTAAATGAGGAAGTACTGCCTACTGGGGCATTTTTTCTAAGATACATTTTTGTTTTCATCCTGACCAACAGAAATATAGCATGGTAAAATGGCCCTAACAAAAATTATTTGCTTATCTGCAAAGCAAAAATTAACAGAAATACTTTTGCAAAATGTTACAAAATCCCACCAAAAGGGGCCTGAAAACTCCCCGGTAAAGTTGAGAGTTCTGTGCTGCAGCTCATCTGTTTTTCATTTTATAATACAAACTGTATCCACAGCTTTGAAAATACAGCTTCAAACCATGAAAATACTCTCCCTGCTTCTACCCTCTCTCACGAACAACACTTCAGCTTCTTCATGGGAAAATCCAACATTTACTAGCGGTGGCCTTAAATTTAGATACATTCCAACCCTCATGGTACTTTGTTGCAACCAGAGCAAGCTCAGGCTTGGAAACTGATGAAGCAATAACTAATTGGACAAAAATCCTAAATGTTAACCTTGGAAGCTCTGGAGAAAGCACATATTTTGCACAAGAACTCTAAAAAAAATCCAACATATATATATATATATATATATATATATATATATATATATATATATATATATATATATATATATATATATATATATAAACTTTACAACGCTCGATTACATAACGAATGTTTTGAATAAAATGTACCCTAAGTTTTGTCTTATGTGTGTCAAAGTCCATCAAACAGAATTTTTCTGGTGTGGGAAAGACTCTCTCTTAGTAGGACGCATATTTGAAATGCTTTTATTTCACAGTAGAAAAAAAATTTGCCATGTTTAGCAGCTGCTCAAATTCCCGACCTCCTTAACCTTTTCTAAATGACAAAAACGACACAAATTCCAAGCGACACAGTCTGCTGCATCTCATGACGAGGATGGGTGTTAAAAACCTCTCTTGTATCCCAATTTATGAATGAAGGGAGAACAAAGTTAAAGTAGAGCAAATGTACACAGCGGGATCACCCAAAAATATGTGTGTATATTTAAGACTCTGGTTCAAATTGTTTTGTCACTGGTGTTGGCCATTGTGAAGTAACCTGTGAAGAAATAAAAAGCCCAGCATCAGCTGTGTGTTATGGATCTAGTGAGCCCGACGTGTTGTGTGTTGTCTGAATCCCACCAGCGCACACATTAGACCTGAACAGGCTGAGTCTGTTTTCAATGTTCACACTACAACACACACGTATGTGTTGTAGTGCGGCCGTGGTGGTAGTGACGGCAGTGTCAGTGCAACAATATGCGTGTGTCTGCCAGAGACAGAAGAACAAGTTTTCCCGTGTCAGCTTGATTGGCCACTAGACAGCAGCTCCCTCTGCGAACTGTGAGACTTCAGTAATGCTGCTGGAGACGAATTCCTCCGCCCCATTCTTCTACACTGAAATCCCAACACGCACAGCAAACAGAGTAAGCCGCCCGTTTGTAAACAAGTCTGAGGGATTTTGACAGGATCAGTCGCCCTACGATCGTAAATCCGTGTGAAAAGGTGACATTTGAGTAGACCTGCCACCAGATGCCAAAATAGAAAAAAAAAAAGAAAATTTAGGGTTGGTACAGACAGAAAAGTCTGGTTTGAGTAATGTCTTTCCATTGAATACAAGGTTACTTTGCACCAGGAAAATTATTGAAATATATTTACTTGAAAGGAAAGTTGGTGGTCTTTGACTGTCAAAGAAATATCAGATTTTAGGCTCTTAATAGTTAATATACTTTGCATTCAGAAGCCCTGAAAAGCAAGTGAGATCTTTTTATTTTCTAAGAAAAGCTGTTCTTAGACCTAAAAATAAAGCAGGACTAAAATGTGTGTAGTATTGGTGGAGGGGGGGGGGGGGATAAAAAAAATCTAATTAATTCAATGCATTTTACCAAGTAGCAAGATTTATTATGAATATTATGCAGAGTTTTTCAATTAAGTACATTTTGATTGATGACTCAGTGTATGTTTTGATAGTACTTTTTGAGCCTAAATATAATCCTGCAAGTGGCGCAATGGGCAGATATAAGCAGACGTGGCGCCATCTACCGGCAGTACTGCAGAACTATTAGAAAGCCAGATGGCGACTAATAATTCACTAATAATTAATGCCGGCCGAGTCTGACCCCTCTGCAATGCCTCGTGGTAAAGCTGCAGCTCGCTGTGATTAAAGACCAATGGTTATTAATTAAATAAACCAATCTAAAGCAACTCTAAGAGCCCCATATCAGAACATCACGTAGAAAGAAAACTCCTGTTCATAAATGGAAACAGGGACACAGCATCAAGGTAAGAACCGGTCAATCAATCAATCTATTTATAATGTTGTTGCTTCTGCGTCAGTGAACACCAACGTTCATTCTGTATTCCCAGCCCCTTTCCAGCCTTTTCCCTCCTGGCATAACTATTTTTTTTTTTTTTTTTGCATATTTTTAAAAACTGGATCTTGGAACTTTTTTCATTTTTTCCACACTACGCTGGGAGATGCTAATAGCCGTTAGCCGCTTCCTTGTTATCCCGTGCTGCACATGTGCAGTGTCGTTGCTATTCTAAATATACACGAAGGGCTTTGTTTACTAACAAATTGAGCAAAAACAAAGCATAAAAGACCAAAATAACGACTAATATGCCAGCAGGACGTGATAATCTTTCAGAAAAACTTTGTATGCAACTAGAGTGAGTCACTGACCTACACATTTAATAAATTTCAAATAACAAGGCTTTGTACCTTTAAACTGCAAAGCTGCATCATATTCTGTTTAACTCCAAAGCAAGAATGATGACTGCTAAGGTAGCACAGAAACATATCTACAATCTGAGCAGCAACATTCAATCCAAAGATAAAAGTCAGACAAACTAAAACCACATCACATATTCATAAATATTCCCTTACATTAAAACTAAAGCAGCATTGATGCATGTGTTTAACTTAGCCGGATAGCTTAAACTTTGTCAATTTTTCACCTTAGGGATTCTTTTAGCTAGCCTCTGTGAAGACATTATCAGTAACAGTTTCACTTGCTGTAATAATCTGTCGCATCACAGTGAGTTTGTAGGAAACCGCTCAGCAGCTAAAGGCTATTGTATGTCTATGTTGTCACAATAGACATACGGTAAGCAATCATTTACGGAGATCAGTAACTTTATATGAATTTTCCTTGTTGCCTAAACAGGTAAAAAAAATTAATCAGTGCTAGGTCGTTGT
>NC_046373.1:4848851-4913851 GCF_011125445.2 Fundulus heteroclitus
CACAGTTCATCCATAGCATTACAGAATTAACCTAGAAGTAACATGGAGTCCATTTTGTTTAACAACCCATTGCAGATAAAAATTCCTGCCATTTTGTAGCCACGTTTACCATTTAGTCCCTTCAGTGGTTCCATAAGGCAACCATTTCATACCAGGGTTCTTAAACCTTTCTGTTTTAGCTCATTTCCTTTTGTAGAACGTATTTTCATGATTATAGGGGTAAATAGTAATAACATGCTGAAATCTTTCATATACTTTCGCTTAAAATAATCTGTTTACATTTTTAGCATATTTCTGCAGTTTGATATTTCAATAGACTGTGGAGAGACTATAGAAAAGTATTTTTAAATGGTCTGTTGTCTAACCACATCCTTTGGAGGATGGCTCTAATTCATACACAGAAACGTTCAGGAGCAAAACTACCAGACTATGAAGATATGAATGATAAAGAAGTGTAAAAAAATAACCGTCTGGCCATGTGACCACAGGAACTTTCGGTATAAACATGTTTATTAAACAGAGAGTGCTCCCGTGCAATCTTGGAAAAAAAAGGGACATTTTTGGAAATTGATCTTTGTGTTTCCTGCCATGAAAACGTATGGAAAAGCACAGCATTTGTTCTTTCATTTTTATTTAAATTTTTTGTCTTTGTTGAATTTTTGGGATTTCTCTGAACTCCCTTACACCATAAGTGAAGTGAAGATATCTTACCTCTCTTTCATTCTGGTTTGCCACTGTTCTGGCTTTTGAATTCTTACACTGACGGCAAATACTGCCAGTTTTCAGTGAGCAACCATTTCATGATACCTTGAATTCAATGTTCTCTTGTCTTTCCCACTTTGAAAACCAAGACGGCTCAAGAAGTCCTAGATTACCATATAAGCTCGTAGACCCTTCAACACGTTGAAGTAAATTCTAAACTTTAAAATTTGCTAGGGTTACATTGTTAGTCGTGCTTGAAAGTAATAAAATGACCAGTAGAATACCCCCCCCCCCCCCACACACACACACACACACACACTCATTTTAAGAAATTGACTTCTTTTTAGACTGGTTTACATTTCTACCATTGGAGCCAAACACTGTGGAGTCCCCGGTATGTAATTTATACTTATATATTTTGGGTTATACTGAGTATATATATTCAATTGTACCATTTTAATTTACGGAAATTCTTTATTTAAAAAAAGGTTGCTGTGTGTGTGTTTGATTTTGCTCTCTGTTGGGGATCCATCTCCACAGATAAAGTGCAACAGCAAAGAACTTATTTGGGTCTCATGTTGCAACACTGAGAGGAAAATAAAAGCAGCCTAATGGCTAAAAGCTGAGCTAAACCAAGGCTCAACGTGAGGTGTCCCTCTTTCCCTCCTTTGGCACTTTCAAACACTTGCTTCTCAGTCATACCTGATTAGGTAACCACTGTGCGTGTATGCGTGTGTATGGACAGTGTCGGCCCTATCCTCATGCATTCCCACTGTTGACACAACCCAGACCCTCTGAGTAAGGCAGCGGGACATCTTTGCCCTGGTCATAGGTTAGTAAAAAAAAAACAACTGCAGTAATTTTAACATTAATACACCAGGAGATCTAAGCAGCGGCTGCGTTTATTTAAATAAGAAGCTCACCTCAGATTCAGCCGGACCCCTGCAGAAGGTTCAGGGATTTTGCTTGATTAAGATGATCAATTAAAACGCCAGTAAAGCTCCTTTATCTCATTAAAGAAGACCCCCATTCTGCCCTTAGAGCTAATTATGTTCGTCTATATGGGATCACAAGACAGACGCCGGCTAACTGGAACCATCTTCAGATCTCCAGCCAAACTTATTATTTACCCCGAGCCTGCCACGCACGCCGGCACACTCACCCTTCTTCTTGAAGACAGACAGCAGAGAGTGGATGCTCTTCCTTAAGTAGACAACCATGCCTAAACCAGCGCCATAGCACACGCAAGGTCCAAATATGGTGGTCGATCAAAGCGTTCCAACAAGTTTAAAGGTCAATTCAGGGAGAAGATCCAGATGTTGTGACTTCTTGTTTCTAGAAAGAAACAAGGGGGGGAAAAAAAATCCCCTGACTGCAGCTTGGCTCCTGTTTACCAGAGATGCTTCTGCAGAGTGTCTTGAGAGAGATAAGTGCACAATGAGATCAGCTCCCAGCCAAAGCTGCCCGTCCCAGCTGCCTTATCCTCTGGCTCTGATACCCTGCTTCCCTCCCCTCCCCCTCTCGTGGTTGGTTTCGCCTCTCTCTATCGCACTCCCCTCTCTATTGTCAAACGATGCCCCCCCCCCCCCTCCTCAGCCCTGCCCGTCCCATCTTCTCCATCCCCTCCTGCTCAAAACGCCTGTCAAAGTTTGCATTTGGGCGGGCGGCCGCCCCCACTTTTCAAACTCTAGACAGCCACGTGTGGGGTTGTGTGTATACAAACACCCACCACCACCCACAGAAAGTTTAACCCATCTCATATGGATGAGTTCGATTGCACTGAGCTTAGAAATGGAAAAAAAAATAAACAAATTTGTGTCTGTAGTATTTTCTAATTCAATTTCAGAGAGTAAAATGATCTGGATTTATACGATAATAGAGGATATAATTAAGAGTTGTCAAGTCCAGTTTGTCTTCCTAATGGAGGCCTTCAGCAAAGTGCATCTGTCTGACTCCGCGTCTCATTATGTAACGGACCATAGGGGCTTCCTTTTACAGCAGAGGTTGTGTCCTCAGTGAAAAAACTGAACAACTCTTAACTATACTGGGTGTTTTCACCTCTTCGGCACCACTTTCTCCGTGGCTCTCTTTCCTCTGCTGCTGTTTCTGTCAATCTGACATCCTTCACGACCTCCTCTCTGCCCCCTATGCAGCCTTATCGCTGTCATAGGTCCGGTTTGAGTTATAAATAGCCGCCGCAGCCTCGGTTCCCCATCTGTAATGATGCTGTCTGGGGATGAGCTTCCGTACAGCTGCTAATATTCCCTCACTAACTCCAGAAAATACAGCTCCTTGCAAAATGAATTACACCTCTTTTTCACTTCTTGTCACGTTAGAATCTCAAACTACAATATTTTTTATCGGGATTTAATTTAAAAGACCAACACAAAATAGCCCAATTATTGTGAAGGACTATAATGAATAGTTTTTAAAATCTCTTACATACATTATATTATCTAAAAAGTAAGCCTTTGTATGAAGCTCTCTTTACTCTGATACCCCCTTATGAAAGACTGGTGCCACCAACTGCCCCAAAAAGCCACCTAATTAGCAGACAGACCACCTTTGTGAAGTTTAATCCCATCACAAATCCAGCTGTTCTGTAAAGGGCTTACAGCTCAGATGAGTCCAAAGTTACATTTTTCGGCTTATATGTAACATGCTATGTGTAGCAAAAAACTAACACATGCACATCCACACATTAAAGCTTGGCAGTGGCAGCATCATGCTGTGGCAATGCTCTTCTTCCCCAGGAACAGGGAAGCTGGTGTGAGTAGATAGGACGATTAATGGATCTAAATACAGAACAATCCTCGAAAAAAATCTGTTGGATGCAGTTCACCGTCCAGCAGAACAATAACACTAAACATACAGTCAGTGGTGATCAACTCATCGTCATGTGTTAGAATGGCTATGTCCCAAATTAAACTAAGAGTCATTAGTAATACTTGACAACTGGTAAATCTGGTACCCGAAAAACCTTGAGGCTGTAACAGCAATATTAGGTCAGAACACAAATCCAGGCCATTATTTTCCCTCAACTTCACAAGTATGCACTAGGCACTGTCAATACGAAGATGGGCATGACTGTAGCCGACAAACTTTTTCGTCGGATGGGTGTACCATCCGACGAAAAAGCTCCCAAGAGGTTTAAAAATGTCCCCTGTGGTGGTCATTACTGAACCTCCCAATCTTTTTTGTGTCCTGTCTGGCAATGTGCCACTAAGAATTGCTGTCTTACTGGCAAAAAGAGCCCAAAAGATTTTACTTTCACAAGTGGAGCATTACTGCTTTTGCCATGGTGCTTCGCCTGGTTTATACATGCAAAAAGCTTTATTAGATTTTATGCTGGGACTATTTCGTGTTCAGTGAACACAAACGGGAAGGTAAAAGACACGTGGATTTTAAACTAACACATTTGTCTCCTCTATTGCGTCTGTGTTGACCATTGTCGTCCAACCACACATAGACTTTTCTCTTTTCTCTCTCCCGCGTTTGTTGTTGTTCTTCTTTTTCTTCTTCCGTCTTAATTCTGTGGCAGCGTTGGCGCGCCACTCACTGGTGTGGCATAGGTATTACAGCGCCTTATACGGCTCCTCTGGCTCGATGCGATTTCATCTTTACAGTGAAATCTTTCCGTGCTGTTCCAGTTTGGTCTATCGCAAGAAATGTGACAAAGATTAATACAGACTTTATTGTTATCCAACTGCACATTCACAATGTACTTTTGAGCGAAATTAGGTTGCAAGGCTCTGAGTAAAAACAGAAGACAAAGAATGTCAGGAAACCAAAAAAGATATTTTATATGCACAGAAAAGTTATTTGTCAGGCAATCTGAATAGTACTGGTTACTTTTTAGCAACAGGATGTATTGCAACAATGGCTGGACCATATGATGGTAAAAAGACATTTTATACATACAGAAAGTTGAAAGGGGTATGGATTCTGTTCCAAGGAAATTAAATAAATACAACACTGAAGATAAAAATATGAATAAGGGCTACATTTTATGCAGAAAAACAATGGCCTCCTGAATGTTTCTCAGGAGGAGAGGCTAGCCCTTTGATCCACTTGCCCTCTGAATAGATGTGTATTCACAATTAAGTGTCACGGCAGGGGGCTACAGCTGGGCAGCACCAGCTGGAAGACAGGACCCTCATCCATTTACCAGACTCCAGGCCCTGGGACATGGCAGGGATGCGTTGCTTCCCTCCTCTCCTCCTTCAGGATGGCCGCGTTCGACCGGGGAACCGTGCCAGAGGATTAACTCCGTCTCTAGCTTCACCTGTCCATCTATTTACCCGCTCCTTCACAACTGACATTTGTTTTTGTCTGGCTTTTTTCCCCCTACATCCTGATTCATTCTGCAATGGTCCTCCATACAACATTATGGAGCATAGGGAGCATTTTTTCCACTGTGATGTGGATCTGTGGGGTCCAAACCCTCCTTTTCTTCAAAATGGAATCCCCTTCCCTACCCTGTCCATCAAGCTTCACTTCTTGTTCAAGTGTTTTTTGGCCAAACCGCAGTTACCCCCTGTTGTTTACCAAGACCCCTTGTATCAATATTCATAAGAGGCCCTAACGAGACACCATCTGCTCCTGGGGAGAGGGCAGAGGGGAGAGAGGGGAGCCACATGCCTTTGATTCACTGCACAAAACCCACCATTCCCCTGCACGAGCTACCAAAACCACATTACAACAGAGGGAGGCTTACTATTGGTACTATTGGAATATATCCTTACAACCTCGCAGCACAGTTAAACGAGTCAGTGTGGATTTTTCAGGAGTAACTAGAAGCCCTCTCTGCGAAGAAAGAACCAAATCAAAACTATAAATCACTGCTGCTTGGCTGATAGAGTTGTTAGCAGGTCAAACAGTGTGTATGAGAACAATTAAAGTTCAAACACTTAAATGCACATGCTCCATAAAATGGACATTAAAAGCCCAATTCAAAGCTCAATTACATCAACATTTCAAATAGATGACAAGTACCAGCCTTAGCCTTCCACTTTAGTGATTTCCATCTCCCGTTGAAAATTCCAGCCAGGTACGTCCGTCATCTGATAAGAAACTAAATTTAAACCGCTAGTGGAATGTTAACTTTTTTACATGTGAGAAGAAAATGTCAGAAAACTATTTGCCACATTTTTATTTTTAGTTCATCCAGGCCGATTTTCTTGTTAAGAAGTAAACCAAAGAACAGCGTGTCATGAGATCATTGCAGTGGTAAAGTTTTTGGACTCTAATGTTTTGTTCTCCCAAATTTAGTCCGGACGAGTCTACATTCTGAACATGCTTGCATGCACAATATTGTACTTCCAGTTACATGGTATTGTCATTGTAAATATGCACAAAATTGCTTTGTTTAGTAACAAATAGAGCAAAAACTAAGTCTAAGACAGAAATTAAATGAAATAGAAATTTGTAAAGTCATTGTACATATTTAGGCACCTTTAAATACTAGGATATTTGAAATACAATTCTGGTGCACTCTGAAAAGGAGCCATTGTTGTTTTTTTTAACAAGATAATGATCCAAAACTTGTCAAGCTAAAGAGAAGAAAGCATAAAGGGCCCAAGACTCAGATCCAAAGCAGGGTTATATATATTTACTGGGGCAAATGTCCTGCAACTTTGAGTCATGTGCCTGGCCCACGTCACCTGAAATAAGTGCTAAACTATCTCATGAGCATATAGTTAGGTTTTTAAAATTCCTCTAACAATTTAGGTATTGGACCCCGTTGGACCAGAGGCAGATCTAAACTTTGCAGGATACCGTCCATCGAGGACTGATGTTTGACACCCACAATCTAGTGAGATTGTGCAAAGAGGAAAGGTCAGCGTGCCCTACCTCTGTATACCCTAGCTTTATGAAACGCTATCGGACAGTGGTTCTCAAATCAGGTCCACAACACCCAGTGTCCTGCATATTTGAGACATGTCCCTTCTCCAGCACACTAGGAGATTGCACTATCTCCTCGGCATGCTATCCAGTGGTGCAGAAGCCTCTAAATCACCCGGTCCTTTAAGTCAGGTGTATGTCAGCAAGGAAACACCTAAAACATGCAGAACAGTGAGTCTAGAGGAACAGCACTTTGAACAAAGTACAGTAGGGAGTACCACTGCCGTTGTGCCTCTGTTGATTTTATAAAAACAAAACAAAGCAAAAAACACTGTAAAAGTATGATTTTTTTATGGTACAAATTGAGAAAAGGGTACTTCAGGATTAACATTTTGTTGGGATTTAGGTTGCTTTGGACTGTTCCGGACTTTTCTTGAATCTGCCACTCTGTCACCAGTCAATTACTCTAGATCAGCTGCACCTGCTGCCACTAATTGGTCAACTGTTTCTTAAAGCTGGTTGAGCACAAAGGAACTGATAGAACCAGGGCACACCATACCTGACTAGACGAGAAGAGAGGAGAAGAGAAAAGAAGAGTAAAGAAGAGAAAAGAAGAAATGCCCTGGCAGGGATGAGTTGGCTGAAGCAGGTATAAGTAGACAGGTGCACAGGTGAGCCAAGTTGACCAATCAGAATCAGAATCAGACATACTTTAATAATCTCAGAGGGAAATTGCTGTTTCAGTACCATCACCATTATATTACAATCACTGCGCAACAGATCATATTATACCCCCTAAACCTCACAAAAAGGAAATTTGTTGTCATGGCCCCTTTAAGACTGTTTAGTAGCAGGGTGGCACAGTGAGGCGATTGGTAGCGCTTTGCCTTGAAGTAAGAGGGTCCTGAGTCTGAATCCCAATCTGGGGTCTTTCAGTAGTTTGCACGTTCTCCCCGTGCATGTGTGGGTTCTCTCACAATGACTGTTGGGGTGACAGGGTGCACCCCGGCCTGTCTTTCGCCCATTGACCGCTGGAGATAGGCACCAGACTTCTGCAACTCTGCAAAGATAAGCTGGTCTAGACAAGGGATGGATGGATTTACACATTTTATCAGGGATTTATATGCCTGGCACTGTCTCTCAATAGACCAGTGGATATGGACAAAGGACAGACAATGTCAGTGTCAATTTTCAATCATTATCATTGTATTCACTCTATTATAGTATGTCATATATGACATATTATAAGGAAAGCTCCCATTGCAGGCACTTGTGACAACTGTTGCACTTTTGTTCACGCACTTGAGTCTTATAGACCGAGCAAAGAAAATACTGACTTATGTCTTTTAATCCCCACTTTGCCGTCCATTTCTATCGCAATTTTGTAGTTCAAGTAAAATGTTAAATAAGTGGAGCTCATTTCATAGGGACTGATTGCTTCAGTGTGTTTTTTTTTTCTTAACATAGCTAATAGCATCATGAGGGCTCATTTATTTCTAATTTCAAAGAAATTCCACATTAACGCCACATAAGTAACTTTTAGAGTTTGTATTTTCATGGGTGAACTGCTCTGCCAGATAACCAAGAATAGAAAGCAGTTGATGATCCCTGCGATAGCGATATGTATCAAAACACACTGGCGTGGCTACACAAATGAACAATATCCAGGGCAAGCCTTTAAAAACAACAACATAATTAACAGTTAACAGCTCTTCAAAGCTTATGTTATTCTATCTGACAAAATGGATTTTTTTTTTTAAATTAAGTAAATCGTCATAGTTAATTCACATAAAAACTAATTCTCCCAGTGCTGCCAGAGCAGAAGATGCCCTGCCTTTCAGACACCAGTTAACACAGGCTGCTGTGCGTCGGTCCTTTAACGTGACCGTGTCGTTTCACGCTCCGCCACAGAACGCTGAATCAGCTCGGACTACGCTTAAACCACCAGCGTGAGACTGCAAAAGCAGCAGGACGGTTGATGAGGCTGTTTACCGTGGATCCATACGGCCGGTTTGTGTCGATGACGAACAGAGAGCTGCCAAATGTGAAATATGACTCCCAGAGGGCTGACCAAGCCTAAGCCTGACGTAACCCCCCCCCCCCACACACACACACTGAAAAATATAATTTCTATAATTTAGTTCATGTTGAGTCCTCGGCCCACCCTCACATTTGGATTTTGGAGACTAACAAAGGCTAGAACAAACAAGGGGGTGCATATGCTGCCTTTGTGATTGACTTGATGGGAGAATCAAATTATGATTCAGGCCACTTTATCATGGAAAGACAGAGTGCTCTCACTTTCTGCCCTGCTACAGCTATTTTCAGGTACAGGGTTAAATAGATGTTGCTGGTAGAAATAAATTTGACATGAAGATTGAGCTTTCATTTTTACTTAGGTTGTGCAGCTCATAGACGGGCAATTAGGGGATGTTGACCATTGTGGATTTCCTGGATGGTTGCCTTCTACTTCACGAAAGGCGATCCGTTTTTAGTCTCATTTCATGACTCAGATACTAAACGTTGAGGGAAAAAATGCAAAAACCTCGGGTGGTTCTGGTCCTTGATCCGTTTCAACATCTAAACTCTCCAAGCCGATCAAACCTAAACTTGATAATTCTCCACTTTCGTATAACACAGATTGAGATGATAACATTCTGTTTGTGATAACACCAAAACAGAGTGGTTTTTTTTAAGCGCTTACTTTGGCATTAAACCAAACCCAAACCTGGATCAGACAAAACATACACACCACATGGCCTATTTAAACATGAACTAAATAGTTCTACTCTGATTGCAGATTCTTTAAACATGGTTTGGAATATGTGAGGCCATTACACTATTTATGAAATGTATTTTTTTTATCTGTTAAAATCTCATCTTTTGTCGTTCATTGGAAGTCAATATTGGACATAGCCTCTACTTGTAAACTGGATACACCGTACATATTTAGCTTCAGTGTTTGGATTTTATGAAAGGCAGAATAATGCGAGTTTACGTTCAATGTTTAGGGAATAATGCAGGTAGATACAATCTCAACATTAGGTTTCCGCTTGTTTTGCAAACTATAATTTTGCGCCACGAGACTCTGTCTAAATGTCTGTATGGGGTGAGGTCAGTTAGAACTGATCAAATAAAACCTGACAGCGAACTGAGTGAATCTAATTGATCTTTTAATATCATGCATTTTGTATATCTGTTCCTGCTCGACCGATCGTTTTCCACTCTTTCCTTCTTTATCTTGCCCTCTCTGTGCCCCGCCCAGTGGAAATCAGAAATTCAGGTGCTTCATGCGTGGTGCTGGTTAGTGTAGGCAGTGATTTATTTGCTGTCCCCCAGGTTCCCTTTTCCTTCCTCACCTTGTTTCGATCTCACTGCTTGCCCACTTTTCTCTTTCTCAACCTCTCTATGATCCCTTAGTACAACTTTTAGGGTGTTTTATGCTCCCTCTTTGGCCATTAACTAAGTGATGAATTGGTTTAATCTAAATACTCAGATTTCTTTAGGAGCGGGTTCTCCTTACAGGCAACATTTCCGTAGAGCTAAATTCTACCTGATTTGCTGAAAAAGAGGAGAGTCTAGTTTTTTTTTCCTTCCTTCTCTTTGGTTAATACTAAACCTGTCAGTGTAGGAGAGCTCATAACTCAGCTCCACAACAGCCACTGAATACAAATCAGGGGTGCAACCGTGAACTGAGTAATGACACCCCCGTGTGTGTGTGTGTGTGTGTGTGTGTGTGTGTGTGTGTGTGCGTGTGAGATTGGAGGTTTATTGCTGGTCACATTTTAACCCTCTCGTCCTTCAGTTCTGGCAGCCTCAGAATAAAATAAGGCAGCCGGAAGAGACTTAAGACCACTATTAAAGTTGGGTTGCTCTGATATTTAATGAGGAATTATTTATCATGAGAGGATTAAGTAGTAGTTTCTAGGGCTTTCAGAGCTACAGGACCCCCCCCATCAGCCTCTGCTGCTGTTGATGTTGTCAAGTAGTCGAGTACTTTGTTGACTTTTCTTTAGAAAGCATGTGACTTTTCAAGACAGATGTCTGACAATCAGGGGAAAAAACCCTATTTATCCAGAGGAAATAAAACTAATTTAGATTTTGAATCTCTTTAATAAGAATGTGCTGCATGAGAGACAGTAGAGCAGGTGAAAGTTAAGGTCCATTATTTTACCTATATTGCCAGACCTAATCAAGGAAGCACTCAGGTTCTGTGTGTTTCTTCCTTAACTGAGTTATATATAAAAAAAAACAATAAACAAAGCAAAAACAAAAGACAAGCCCTTATGCAACAAATGACAAACTTCTTAGTCTTTAAGGTGTGTATGATATCTCTAAAGTCAATTCTTGCAGGGAGATTTTTCAAACTTTATATTTCCAAAGATTTTGACAAAGCAGGTTTGCTTTTTATTTAACAGTTATGTGCCACTTCCTGTTGGTCAATTAGATAAAACCCCAGGAAACTCTATCCCCACTTTTAACAGACAAGGTCTCCTTGATTGTGTAGCGTGGGCTCATGAGTCGTGACAAACCTCATTTTGTTGTAATTTCCAAGTTTCACCCGAGAAAGCAACCAGAATTGCTTTTTGAAATCATTGTTCTACTTAGTCCAAATGTACAGTGAAACTAAAACTAAACACACTGAAACTAAACAAGTGGTGAAGCCTTTTCGGTGCATCTTTAAGAGTATCACATTCTTTTGCTGTTATCGAGAAGCAGACCACCTTTAGTGTAAACTAATACAAATCAACAAGCTTTGTTTCCTGCAAAGCTGCGTCTTTTTTTTCCACTCTACACAGAAGAAACAAATCATCTGGAGCCTTTCATCCTGACTTGAATCAGACTCAATCCTAAGCGGAGGTGACTGGTTGCACCGCAGGTCCTCCTGTGAGGGTGCAAAAACCCAGAGCTAAACTTAGCTCCAGCAGCACCCGCTGCGCATAAAAATAGTAAGTGTCACTCTTTTTTTTAATTATCCCTCCCTGGCTCTCGCCTTCGTTTGCTTTCTCTCTCAACCTTATCAGGGGATTTTGGGGAATTTTCCGGGGGAAGCATGAGCTGCGCTTACCGCTTGTCATCCCAACTAAAAAGCTTTTTCAGAGTAAAACCGAAAGCTCTGCAAACACAGATACTGGCAACGATGACTCAGAGCAGAGGCACAGTTCACCCTGTGTTTATTGCCACAGTCTGCCGACCCCAAAACAAGATAATCAATCTATTTTGCAGCTAAGTGCTGCGTGGGAGTGAGTGCAGGAGTCCCCAGGGTGACCCTGGAAAATTAGGGAATATTAGTGATGCAATATTCTCCAGAAGAAGCCGCCCTGAGAGAGAACAGACAGCAGATTGTTCACTGGTGACGCAGGGACTGATGTCAATCGATGCAACATTTGATAAAACTGAAGTCTTGGCAGAAATCATGGACGATAACGCTTATTAGATCAGTTTTGGACAAGGAACATCCATCTTTCGAAGGGGATATTCATTAGTCAGAAACAGGCGCTACAGGTTATTTAAGGCATTGTGTTCCCTAATGATGGGGTGGGATTAATGAGTTAATGAGAGGCCTTAAACTTCCATAAAGATTAATCTTTGACAAAGGCAGGAGAAGCCCAGGAAGTCAATATCTTCTTGTGGAAATAAGACCCCCTCTCGGTAAAGTCCAACATTTCCAGGGGAACGTTTTAAATGTAGCAAATACAAGGCATTTAAAATGTCTTTCTTCTGCATTCACAATCTTCTAATTATGTTTGCAATATAGAAGCCAAAATCAAGATTATCTGATGCACCTGTGAGCCGTCTCCCTTGTCAGCTCCATAAAGCTCATCTCCTTCACCTGATCATCTGCCTGTATGTACCGGACTTCAGCAGACAGACAGCTGCCACACTGTTTCAAAGCCTGGTGTTAGTAGATGTCCAGCGGTACTGATTTCTGGACATGACCTGGAATGATGCCACGAGATCCCATCGGATCTGTCTGCCAGTCTCTGCCTGACTGTGTTTGACCCACGCCTGTCCGTTGGATCTGATTCAAGCCTCTGCCATCCCGCCTGTTATCGGCTCCGTCACAGCCGGCCTGCTCTAAGCATCAACGGGCTCCAGCTTGCTCCTGCAGAGGGTTCTAATCAAACTTTTCAGCGCTACACCATGTCTGGCTGAATATCAGGTTTTCTGTATAAGTGCATAACAGAAACAGAAATAGTTAGCAAATATGAACAGAAATGTTTGCCATTTTATCAAAAAGCAATAGAAATACATAGCTCATTGGCAAAACGTAACACGAATAGCACTTCAGCAAATATTAACAGAAATAGTTAACTTTTTTATCAGAAACTATCATAAATGAATAGCTCAAATAGCTCTAACAAACAGCTTATTAAAGGTGTAGTGGATGACCTTTTTTTCGGCTTTGAGTCACGGGGGTGTCACCTTATGTTTTGGTTGTCCCACATGCCAATCATTGAGTGACATGCTTACACCTTCCTTGTTAGTTTCCTCTTGCTGCCATGCACATTTCTAGTGTTTATTTATCCGGTTAGCTTCGGTTTCGGCCATTTATTGTAGGCTGAAAATGAATACTTTGAAAATAGCTGAGAACCGCAAGAAGCGAACTGTCTTACAAGTTTGTGAAAAGAAGAAGAAGGCCTCAGTAGAAACAAATAAGAGCAGAGTGGATTTGGAATATTCTTTCACATGATCCTCCTGAGCAGGGGGAGAGCAGGTAGGCTGGTCTTGCGTATTCGCAGTTATTCAAAAAGCGCGTTTCTTACCTACTTTTTTTGGAAAGATCTTCCACTACACCATTAAGAAAAAGTATCCGAAGCTCCCACTGCCACAGCGTTGGTAGGTCTTAATAAAACTGAAACGCAGGAAACGCAAATACACCTCGTAACGTACGCGTGGAGAGTCACTAGAAAGGTCCACAGAAAGGTAGAAATCCAACAAGTTTCCAACTAGCAGCAGCAGCAGCAGCAGCAGCAGCTTTTTGGTCTTAAAACATCTGCTGATCTAAAGGGACTGGGGTTGTTCATGTTTGTGCCTGAGAATATTGATAGTTTAAAACCCTAAAGCGTTGCTTTAAATTACTTATTTGCTCTCTCTTTAGTCACAGACGACTGCAAGGAAATGTTGAAGATTAAAAATTTTCTGGAGTTAAATGTAACAAAGTGTGAGCTTTTTAAACAATTTGAAATAATGGCAGTAAATTGTTAAAGATTTTAAATCAACTAATTTGAAATGCTTGGCACTCATCCTCTGCAAAATCTAAACGTCCCCAGTAAATGAGGAAGTACTGCCTACTGGGGCCTTTTTTCTAAGATAAATTTTTGTTTTCATCCTGACCAACAGAAATATAGCATGGTGAAATGGCCCCAACAAAAATTATTTGCTTATTTGCAAAGCAAAAATGAACAGAAATACTTTTGCAAAATGTTACAAAATCCCACCAAAAGGGGCCTGAAAACTCCCCGGTAAAGTTGAGAGTTCTGTGCTGCAGCTCATCTGTTTTCATATTATAATACAAACTGTATCCACAGCTTTGCAAACCCAGCTTCAAACCATGAAAATACTCTCCCTGCTTCTACCCTCTCTCACAAACAACACTTCAGCTTCTTCATGGGAAAATCCAACATTTTCTAGCAGTGGCCTTAAATTTAGATACATTCCAACCCTCATGGTACTTTGTTGCAACCAGAGCAAGCTCAGGCTTGGAAACTGATGAAGCAATAACTAATTGGACAAAAATCCTAAATGTTAACCTTGGAAGCTCTGGAGAAAGCACATATTTTGCACAAGAGCTCTAAAAAAGTTTATATATATATATATCAAGCTTTACAAAGCTCGATTGCATAACAAATGTTTTGAATAAAATGTAACCTAAGCTTTGTCTCATGTGTGCCAAAATCAATCAAATAGACTTTTTCTGGTGTGGGATAGACTCTCCCTTAGTAGGACGCATATTTGAAATGCTTTTATTTCACAGTAGAAAAAAAATGTGGCATGTTTAGCAGCTGCTCAAATTCCCGACCTCCTTAACATTTTCTAAATTACAAAAACGACACAAATTCCAAGCGACACCGTCTGCTGCATCTCATGACGAGGATGGGTGTTAAAAACCTCTCTTGTATCCCAATTTATGAATGAAGGGAGAACAAAGTTAAAGTAGAGCAAATGTACACAGCGGGATCACCCAAAAATATGTGTGTATATTTAAGACTCTGGTTGAAATTGTTTTGTCACTGGTGTTGGCCATTGTGAAGTAACCTGTGAAGAAGTAAAAAGCCCAGCATCAGCTGTGTGTTGTGGACCTAGTGAGCTCGACATGTTGTGTGTTGTCTGAATCCCACCAGCGCACATGAGACCTGAACAGGCTGAGTCTGTTTTCAATGTTCACACTACAACACACACGTATGTGTTGTAGTGCGGCCGTGGTGGTAGTGACGGCAGTGTCAGTGCAACAATATGCGTGTGTCTGCCAGAGACAGAAGAACAAGTTTTCCCGTGTCAGCTTGATTGGCCACTAGACAGCAACTCCCTCTGCGGACTGTGAGACTTCAGTAATGCTGCTGGAGACAAATTCCTCCGCCCCATTCTTCTACACTGAAATCCCAACACGCACAGCAAACAGAGTAAGCCGCCCGTTTGTAAACAAGTCTGAGGGATTTTGACAGGATCAGTCGCCCTACGATCGTAAATCCGTGTGAAAAGGCGACATTTGAGTAGACCTGCCACCAGATGCCAAAATAAAAAAAATAAAAAAAATCTAGGGTTGGTACAGACAGAAAAGTCTTGGTTGTGTAATATCTTTCCATTGAGTACAAGTTTACTTTGCACCAGGAAAATTATTGAAATATATTTACTTGGAAGGAAAGCTGGTGGTCTTTGACTGTCAAAGATTTTAGGTTCTAAATAGTTAATATACTTTGCATTCAGAAGCCCTGAAAAGCAAGTGAGATCTTTTTATTTTCTTAGAAAGCTGTTCTTAGCTCTAAAAATAAAGCAGGACTAAAATGTGTGCAGTATTGGTGGAGGGGGGATAAAAAAAATGTAATTAACTGGAGGCTTTTAATTAATAAATCTCAATTCAATGCAGTTTAACAAGTAGCAAGATTTATTTTGAATATTATGCAGAGTTTTTCAATTCAAGTACATTTTGATTGATGACTCTGTGTGTGTTTTGGTACTTTTTGAGCCTAAATATAACCCTGCAATGGGCGCAATGAGCAGATATAAACAGATGTGGCGCCATCTACCCGCAGTACTGCAGAACTAATAGAAAGCCAGATGGCAACTAATAATTCACTAATAATAATTAATGCCGGGCCGAGTCTGACCCTTCTGCAATGCTTCGTGGTAAAGCAGCAGCTCGCTGTGATTAATGACTATTGGTTATTAATTAAATAAACCAATCTAAAGCAACTCTAAGAGCCTCATATCAGAACACCACGGACAAAGAAAACTCCTGTTCATAAATGGAAACAGGGACACAGCATCAAGGTAAGAACCAGTCAATCGATCAATCTATTTATAATGTTGTTGCTTCTGTGTCAGTGAACACCAACGTTCATTCTGTATTCCCAGCCCCTTTCCAGCCTTTTCCCTCCTGGCATAACTATTTTTTTATTTTTTTTTGCATATTTTTAAAAACTGGATTTTGGACCTTTTTTCATTGTTTCCACACTACGCTGGAAGATGCTAATAGCCGTTAGCGGCTTCTTTGTTATCCCCTGCTGCACATGTGCAGTGTCGTTGTTATTCTAAATATACATGAAGGGCTTTATTTACTAACAAATTGAGCAAGAACAAAGCATAAAAGACCAAAATAACGACTTATATGCCAGCAGGACGTGATAATCTTTCAGAAAAACTTTGTAAGCAATCAGAGTGAGTCACTGACGTATACATTTAAAAAATGTCAAATGACATGGCTATGTACCTTTAAATCGCAAAACTGCATCATATTCTGTTTAACTCCAAAGCAAGAATGATGACCGCTATAGTAGCACAGAAACATATCTACAATCTGAGCAGCAACATGCAATCCAAAGATAAAAGTCAGACAAACTAAAACCACATCACATATTCATAAATATTCCCTTACATTAAAACTAAAGCAGCATTGATGCATGTGTTTAACTTAGCCGGATAGCTTAAACTTTGTCAATTTTTCACCTTAGGGATTCTTTTAGCTAGCCTCTGTGAAGACATTATCAGTAACAGTTTTACTAGCTGTAATAATCTGTCGCATCACAGTGAGTTTGTAGGAAACCGCTCAGCAGCTAAAGGCTATTGTATGTCTATTGTTGTCACAATAGACATACGGTAAGCAATCATTTACGGAGATCAGTAACTTTATATGAATTTTCCTTGTTGCTAAACAGGTAAAAAAAAATTAATCAGTGCTAGGTCTGTTGTTGTTAGTAAAGACGATGGAGAAAAAAGATGTTAAAATGTTTACTAAAGCCACGGAGAACAGTAGAACACGGCTGAAAACAACGTGCTGCTGTGTTGATACCAGGAACCCGTCTATCACCACGCACATCCTTTCATCCACTGTTTAATCAACACTGCTTTGTACTTCAGCCTTCAGTCAGCAAAGGGTTGTGATGAAGGTAACTCTGCTCCCAGCAAAGCAACTAACCGTCTTTCTCACTAAAGAACATGTGAAATATGCTTCAATCTTTTCATTTTATAAAAAAAATGGAGATGCAGTGAGTTTAAATCACTGCTACAAACTCTTTGTCTGTTTGACAAAATATTAAGACAATATTGATAAATAGTTTCAAAGTCTTTTCCACCTTAAATATGACACGTATCCTTTTCAATTGAACTAAAAATCTAAAGAAATGTGGCAAATATAAAGCTGCAGTAGCTTCATTGCAAAGGTTTCATTTATAAAGCATGACACATCGACGAGAGTCACAGAAAACGGGGGAAAACTTATAATAACAGTGAAAGACAGTTGGAGGTTGCCAAGAGCTTGAATGTAACTCTGAAGGAGTCAGAAGGGTTTCTGGTTATCACTATCTGTCTTTTACATGTGCTGTTTATCTTCTATGTTCTCCATACGTCTTAACAAACAAACAAGGCTGGAATATATAAACATTTTCTTCCAAGGAAAACCTTGTTTTTTTCAGGCCTGGCTAACAATGTCCCAAAACATTATGGAAGAATGTTTGAAGGTCTGATGAAACAAACTTTCGGCCATAATTTTACAACAGAAGCAGCACTGCAAGTTACAGAACGAACACAGCATCCACGGTGAAGGATGGTGGTGGCAGTATGATGCTCTGGGATTACCGTACTTTTCTTCAAATGCAACAAGATGGATTAAATCACAAACTGTTCTGAATACCACTCAGCCTTGAACCAAAAGATTATTGAATTTTTCAGCTTCATTATGAGTCCAGGCAATAAAACAATGGCTTCACCTGAAGAATATTCCAGTTCTTAAATGTCCTGGCCATGTGACCTGTGGAGAGAGCTGTTAACGAGGCGTATCCTCACCGTCTGCTGGATTTTGAGAACGTTTGCTTGGTAGATCAGACAAATATTGTCAAATTAAGATGTGAGTTCCTGAAAGACTCCTGAGAATGATGGCTGAGTGCTTAAATTGAACGAAGAGTTGCTTCAACAAAGTACATGCTGGGTGCACATTTTATGCAACAAAGTCACTGCAGTTTTTTTTCCATTCCCTACGTGTCTTCCTTATTTTATAGTGTTAGTCATTTTTCATTTAAACAACACAGGTCATATTAAGGTAGAACAACATATTTGAAAGGATTTCTTAAGGTCATAAACATCTGCTGTTACAAAAGGACGTGTGAACGTTTTATATTCACTGAAGCAGGGGAAAAAAAGGTCCCAATGTCAACATGTTTCACAACGTAAGCTTTAATAAGACACATCACTGCGTCTCTGGAAAAGAGAAGCGTTTCCTTCTTGAGTTTTGAGAACATTGGTGTGGTGATGCTTACACGTAACGTTCTGCTGGGAAAGCTTGGGTCCAGCCACTCATATGGATGCTACTTTCACACTTACCTCCGATACCTAAACATTGCACCTAACCTACAAATCCATTGAAACAGTTCATTCTATGAGCAGATTTTTCCTACAGTAAGATAATGCATCATGTTTACCCGGCAGGAAATCATTTTTAATTGATATGTTGGGCATTTTGATTGGACATTTTTTACGGGCTCCAACTCAGCATTTGTGGAGGAAAGAACAAAGAAGTGTGATTTCCTGCAGAACTTCAACGATTTGTCATCAACGGCTTGGTAGATCTTCACAGAGCCAGTCAGTCTTTTATACCTTGTATTTCAAAACTCCAAAGCATTAAAAAAAATGTTGGTAAAATTTCTACCAGTTCTCACAACACTCAGAATCTACTCTGGCACTGAGAATATAAATCCAAAATGATTCATACCCCCCGGGAGATTTAGGTTTGAAGTGATCTTTTAATTTTGCCAACATATTTCTTCTTGTTTCAAGTGATATTAAGATTTTGGAGTCTCGACTTGAATTTGATGGAAAATCTGTGGTGGGAGCTAAAGATTAGGGTGATGGCAGAGGTGCCTTCCAGTCTCAAAGACTTGGAGCTCATTAACAAAGATAAATTGTCAAAATACCAGGGGAAACATGCAAAATATGTGAAATGAATAATAGCTAATGTGCCATTAAAGAGTTTTTCATTGATTAAGAAAGTTATCAAGTATTTTTGACATGGCATTTTGAAAACAGGTTTAAATAAAAACAGATAAATATGCACACTGTTTTAAATATTACTCACTTTACGTCATTTATATTTGATTTTCTAAGAAACAATGCTTTTTGGTAGATTATGAATAATTTTCAGTGTAAATCTACATGGGGTATGAATAATTTTGACAATGCAAACTAGGCAGGTTTCTGGATTTTGCTCCATCATTTATCCTCAGTCGTTGATCGACACAGCTATTTTTGTCAAAGTGTTGGTATAAGTACCTGTTGATAACATCTGAGTGACATGATAATTCTGTTATATAACACCCATTGTCTAAAGACGGATGTCTACAGACACACGTCTCATACTGCCTGCCATGATATAGGTTAGAGAGTCTGATTCTGGGTATGCCAGTCAGTGGATTCCTCTGATCTGACATTTAGAGCAGAACGTCATCCAAAAAAATGTAAGTTGCTCAAAATGTCAGAAACATCCAGAACAATGATGGGCAGTGTTTCTCTTGACACAAATAGGAGAAAATGTACGACAAGGCCTTTACACTTCATCTAAGACAGAGAGCTCAAGCTAAACGTGTAGTAGTTTATAACAAGCTGAGTGAAGAAGTAAGAAAGTAGAATAAGGTTCATTGTTCACGAGAAGAAACTAACATGAAGGACAAATGTGGACCAATGAGACGCACCTGTACAGAAATCTGTGAAGCCTAGCAGTTAGCTGGGAAGAATGAGCTCCACACAGCTGATTAGGGCTGGAGGATAAGATCGTGGAAGGCGTAGGAGGAGAAGACAGCAGAGATGAAAAGTCATCCTCTCTTTATTTAACTGTGTTGCTTAAGCTGCTCAGTGGGGAGTCCCTGACTTTGACAGCGACACAATGAATGGGATCTTCAAAGGAGGACCAAGAAGACGGCGGAGAGCGTCTTAGCCACGCTTACAGAAATCAAAAGGCTCAGACGAGCTTTCCCAAGCAAGGAAAATGGAATATGGGATATCACCCTCTGTACAAGGCAGCCGAAATTAAGATGGCGGAGACGTCACAGGCAGATTTATTCCCGAATTAGACGTAAGACTACGCAGCATCCTCTTCTTGTCGCCCCCCCCCCCGCCATTGTAATCTCTGCTCTTGTTTCCGTCCTCCCTCCCTAATTCTGTCAACAGCTCTTTGCTTCCTCTGAATGCCTGTAAAGTCTCAGTGCGCTCACATCCAAATATCTCACCTTTCAAATGCTGAGAGATTAGCCCGTTAGCTGGCGATCGAAGGTCAAGGAGATAGCGGAGCAGAGCGAAGCCAGAGGAGAGGAGTGGAAAGCCAGAGGAGGGATGGTGTTTCAAGGATACCCAGTGATAGTTCAGCTTTGCAGTGATACTGTTTTATTAGGCAGCTTTCTTACTTTTGCATAGTGAAAAAAAAAAAGACATCTGAGTATCTGCTGTAGAATGGACTGAAATTTTTTTTGAAACTTGAAATTTATCAACTATATCACGTAGTTACCAAAAAAAAATGCCTTAGTCCAGTTGCTTGTGAGAAACTGTGAGTTAGGGTATTGAATGGCTGCTCATGCATAAGGCCATCGGCTGGAATGTGTTGAATGCATTCACGCCACATTATTTCTGTGTAAACTGCCAGTGGAAGTGGAAGTGAATACAGGAGAACAAGAGGTGATAATCACACACATCCAAAGACATTCATCTCCCTGATGGACGCAGTTGTTGTGTTTTCGGGCCCAGGGTCTGTCTTGCACGAAGAACCTCTCTCGTGCTTTGGTTCTTGTTTGAGCAGTGGTCGATCCGTACGTTCCTAGTGAAACACGGTGGGTTCTACTGAAGGTTCAATCAAACAATGGAGGTAATTAAACCCAAGCTAAGTACGGGAATCCCAAAGAATCAACGCAAGCAATAAATTACTGCAGGAGAAACTGAAGGTTTCAAAGTCTGCAAAACGTAACATTCGTGATTAAATTTCATGATGTGTTTTTTATCTGAAAGTCCTTGCACGATTCTTGAAAAAAGAAGAGTTGATTTCTCTGTAAGCTCTGAAAAAACTTAATTCAACTGATGAAACTTTTCATTGACAAATACATCTTCTAATCGCCATGGCTGTAAGGAAGTGACGAGAACTACTCTACAGACAGCTGTTCTGCTCTTGTACGCTCTTCCCCAGCACAATCAAAGTGCAGAGGGTTCTCTGCATCTCCCACCACAAGCCTCGGCAGTCTCTTCCTCCGTCTCTGGCCGTGTCCGTGGTCAGCTTGTGTGGAAGGTTGCCCATCCGTTCCTGTTCCCCAGTCTGCTGGTTTTGCTCATCGTTGCTCAATTAGTTTTTTTTTATTGAACTTTATTGATCTCACAATGGAGAAATTCACTTCTGCATCTTAACCCATCCCCTTAGGGAGCAGTGGGCTGCCACTGTGCGGCGCCTGGGGAGCAAATGGGGGTTAAGGGTCTTGCTCAGGGACCCAGAATGGCAGCTTGTGGGAGTTGAACTCGGAACCTCTGGGATTGAAGCTCTGTGCTCTAACCACTAGGCCACCACTCCCCCTCGTTGCCAGTGGGGACGATTCAAAGTATGATGTTGATGAAAGTTTGGATCCACTGTTGAACTCTGCAGTTGGACTCATTTTTCCACATCTTGGCCATAAGAAGAAATCCCTGACTTTGAAGTTGGTGTTAAAATGGCAACTTTGGTTTGAAGAGACAAACCTGTTGAGTTTGAGATGTTCTTCGGCTGGTTGAATGTTGTCCTTGCCTTTCCAAGGTAAATGAAGTTCAAAGCTTTCACGTCTATCAAGGATCAACGTCTTAGTCTGTCTATCAGTTGTTCCACAACGAACTTATATGCACCACTTGGTTAAACTTCTGTGCTTGGTACTCCTCCTTTTTTAGAGTATGAATTATCCGGATCGACACATCTTTAGCCAGAAAGCAATTATGTCAGTTAAGCGGTGTTAAATTGAAACCATGTCTAGTTTTTTTAAGTAAACTGTAAAACAGGGAAACGTGTCGTGACATTATAAATAAATCATCGTCACGATGTTCCAACTCTCAAGCACGCACTTTTTACCATCTCACTCTTTTGGATCTATATCAGTTGTGGGCGTCAAGGACAGGAAAAGACCATGAAGTATATTATCGGCTGGTAGAGTGGAAAATTCAGCAAACCTGACATGTAGCTGCTCATAGGACAATTTTACTTTGATGCCACATCATTTTTTTTAATTGCTTCAGGGCATAGGTTTAGATTTTTAGCTGAAGGAACCCAGGGAGTATAGTCCTGGAGTCTTACAATGTTCTGGGTAATTTAGCTGATACTCCAAAGCTTTCTTTGGAAAATAAATGTGTAACATTGCACAGATCCACTGTGATGTCACAGAAGAGCGCATAAAAAAGAGAATTTTCCCAAATCTAAAATAAAGTTAAATGGGAGAAGCAGGAAGAAAATTGTACCCGCACAATCCTGAATGAAATGAGATATCTGCCAGCCTCAAACTGAGAACCGAGGGACGGAAAGCTACTGCTGAGAAACTGATTACGTCAGCACACGGTGGAAAAAAAAACTATTCACATCAACTGAGCGTTATCTCCTAATCTGTCTGCCTGTGAATGTGCGATTGTATCGAACCAGCTTGTCAGGTGTTTTTTTTTCTTTCTTTTTTTTTTTGTTTCCTCAGGGACAATTAACATAGACAAGGATCAGAGCAGATGAGGATCGGTTTTCCTTTAGCAGGTATAGCATTCCACAGAGTCAGGAAAAAAAGATATTTCCGCTATTTGCACAGAGGTTGAACCCAGCAAACTGTGTAGGACCAGTGTCAACTAGCTATTTGTCAGCATGAGAAGGAAAGTGGACCAAAGAACAGGTAAAAAGAAAAAGAAGAAAAAAAACAGGTGCTTGGTATAACACGCAGCATTCTTTTAGTACACCTGAGCAATAATCAGGAATGCTTGAAGCTGACTAGGATAAAGTCAGCACTTGGAATAAGCTTACTGTAGAAACTTCCTCACATGAGCACGCAAACACCAGCAGACGCAGCGCACTACAGCGCCTTCACTTTCCACTCCTCTCACAGGATCTTTGAATCCCGCAGACTTGTTGCTGTGTAGCGGGTTAATATCCGCCTCTCTCCCCCTACCTGGTTTCGGTTTATCCGGACGTCCCACCAGACGAAAGCTTGCGTATTTGTCCCGGTTGGGGCTCGAGATGATCGATGGCGAATCCTCTTCTGGCAACGCGTTCTTCTTCCTCTTCTTCTTCTGGATGCTGTTCCCCATCCTTGGGGCCGTCCCGACGCCCAGCCCCTAAAGTGGGTCTAGCATCTTGATTCCCGGTAACTTTACATCCGTGCACCTGCTCTCTCCAGCCGAAGTCAGCGAGGCACTCCCGAATTACTCCGAGCGGTCAGATCATTCCTGACGGTTCCACCCCCTTCAAAACGCACCGGGGTCGTTTGGCTATTTGTGCTGAAGACCTACTGACACCATTTCTACCAGACAAAACAGTCTCCAGCTCTTAATAAATAAGCAGAGCCGAAGAGAGAAAGAGAGACTAAAAACAACACTAGGACATCCAATTCAGTCGCGCGTCTTCGAGCTGACACCCTGCTGCTCATGTGCATCCAGCCGCTGAAGGAATGACAACATGCAGCGCTCAGATGTGCAACTGTGTGCATGCATGCATGTGTGCGTGTGTGCGCGTGCATGTGTATGTGTGTGTGTGTGCGTGCGTGCGTGTGTGTGTGTGTGTGTGTGTGATTGCGCGCGCCCCTCCCACCCTCTGCCTCTGCGCTCGCTGCGCTCTCAAACCGCGCCTTCTCACAGCTGAGCAGCCTAACGCTGAGCTCCACGGTACGGATCATTCAATAATTCACACACAGCTTTCTCTCATGTGTCATCCGCTGTCCTCCTGGTGCAAGAGAGGTGATCGGTGGTTTGTGTGCTGCAAAACCATGACGAGCACAGATGACAGGTCCTGTCCACATAACTTGGAGATGGAGAAAAACCCAGTTTCCTCCATCTCTCTCTCTCTCTCTCTCTCTCTCTCTCTCTCTCTCTCTCTCTCTCTCTCTCTCTCTCTCTCTCTCTCTCTCTCTCTCACTCACTCACTCACTCACTCACTCACTCACTCACTCACTCACACACACACACACGCGCGCGCTCAGAGAACGCTACTGGCGGGAAGAGAGAGGCACATCAAAGGAGTTTGTCTGATGGAAAAGTGAAAGCTATAAACAGCCATGGCACCCTTAATAATTCGGCATGGTTTTCTTTAAAATGAAAAAAAAAAAAAAAAAAAAAAAAACGAACTGAAAAAACATCTGAACACACACACGCAGTCACTGGTTGATAGAAAGAGCGGAAACTAGGCCAGAGAGCCAGAGTCCCGCTGATCAAAGCTGGCTTTGAGATGAGAGTATTCCAGCTATACATGAAGGAAATACAGATGCTGAGCCAGATGGGTTATACAAAAAACATAATGGAGAATTTTAGAGCCTTCATATCCTGTGTATTAAAGGGGGGACCCACCAAACACATCAGTGGTTTCTGTCTTTTAAAACAATGCACCTTCTGTGCCTTGCAAAAATATTCACAGAATACAATTTTTCCCCACACCTGTCCCTTCCAAAGCCCGTACTTTGATGTATTTTCTGAGACGATTATGCCAAAGATCAACACCACATAGTGCATATCTGCAAAGTGAAAAGAAAATGATGAAAGGGTTTTTTTTTACAAATAGAAATCTGGAGACAGTGCCCCGCATTTATATTCAACTTGGTAGAACCATATTTTGCTGCCCCCTTAGGGGATGTACTGTATCTACCAGCTTTTCAAATCTGGAGACTGTAACTGTTGCTGACTCTCCTGTGCAAAATACCCCAAGCTCAGTCAGATTGGGTGGAGGACATCTGTGTACATCAGCATTGAAGTCTTGCCACAGCTTCTCAGTTGTATTTAGGTCTGGACTTGGTGTGTGTGTATTACCCCAGCCATCTTTGCATTGACTAACACCACCATTGTGCCTGCTAAAGCAAATCATCCCCATAGCATGATGCTATTGCCGCTATGTTCCACCCTGGGGGGTGGCATGTTCAGCTTGATGTGCAGAGTTACATTTCTGCCACACACAGTATTTTGTAAGTAGGCCAAAAAGTGTAATTTTGGTCTCATCTGACCGTAGAACCTTTTTCTACATGTTTTTCTCCATGACTTGTGACAATCTATAGACAGGACTTCTTATGTCTTTCTTTATGCCACTCCTCCATAAAGCCCTGAATTCTCGAGTGCATGGGTTACAACTGTCCAGTCAGCAGTCGGAAAGCAATGGGTTGCACTGGATTTCATTTGGGACTGCTAAGTGGTACCGTTTTTTGTCCAGTTTTTTAGGTTCTGGGTTGAAATCCAAGCCTGGGGTGTTTTAGCATGGAATTTGCATGTTCTGCCCGTGTGTGTGGGTTACTCCGCCTTGGTCCCATAGTTCAAAAACATGCTTGCTCGGGTAAATAGGCTCTCTCATTTCCCCTCAGGAACGAGTTTGTGCGTGGCTGTTTGTCCTGTGGAGAACTGGAGATCCGTGGAGCGTGTCACCAGGGATTGACATGCCACGTTTTTTTCACATTTTTAACCATAAAAATAATATCCTTCCACTTCACAAGTATCTACAACTTGGTCTTGGTCTATCGAATGGAATCCCAATACAATGCTTTTAAGTTTGTGACACAATGCGCAAAGGTTCAATGGGTATAGGAGGCAAATCCAGCGGTCCCTGAAATCCTGGATATTCCGACACATTTAAAAGCCGTGCTGCGATCCTGAGCCTCAGAACCGATACAAGTCATTCAGAATGACGGCAGAGAAAAACACGAGGAAGGGCAAAGATGACATGAACACCGTCAGGATGGAAGACGCTGCTAATTGGATAGTTCTCATAGGAGCAGAATGGAAGAAGAGGTAAAGAGAGAAAATTAAGCCACCCGCTCATCATGGTAGACACCATCTTCATGTTTCATATCGGTCCCCTCTGATGTGCTGGGAACAGCTAGAGGAGGCAAAAAGCTTCTAATAAAAAAGCCGATTTACTGTGATGGTGGTGGTGGTGGGGTGATTTCTTACAGTCACTTGTTTTTCTAGAAGACGTATCGATTGGAATCTGAAGAGCAGGAAGAGTTACTGGGAGTTTTTTCTGGTGATGAAATACGATTGCTTAGAGAATGAGAGGAATGTCTCTGCAGGACATTACTCAGTGTTGGTATCGGAGTGTAAAACGATCTGCTATAATGCGGCCCCTTAATGCAGAACCGCGCCCAGTACTGGTAGAGTGGTCCGACCTCACAATCTCATCTGTGAGCTGAGACTGTGCACTTAGAGCGCCTGGTACCCTGAGCTGCAAAACACCATCCAAACATGCCCTAGATCCATATAAACGGAAAAAGTGATCAAAGTGTGCGACAGATGTCAGGATTTGACAGGTGTAAGAAACTCCAAGGTGAATAACGGTGTGTGCATGTGTGCCAATGTGTGTCTGTGTGTGTGTGTGTGGACACGTTAAAGGACTATAAAGGACTCTGGTATGGAGACAAGTTGCTTTCAGGGGAAGTGGTTGTCAGGGTTACCATTAGAAGAGAGAAAAGATGTGAATACTGCTCTAAATGTTTCTGTTTGTTGCAGCTTTTTGTCAGTTTCTGTGTGTTTTCTGTAGGATTGATGTAAACAGAGTTTTGGAAAAAAGATGATTTGGAAAAAAAAATGGTAATTTTTCTAACTAATTTGTTCCATTATCTTGCAACAAATGACCTTGGTATTTGTCTTTACAGTTAAATCCTCAAAGTCAACAGTTCATCTCAGTACTCCCATCTAGTGGCAAAGCTTTGCTATCATCCCGGAGATAAATAAATAAAAATAAAAAATAAACAGTTCAGAATTACTGCTGTTCAGATTACTGTCAAAACAGAAAAGATTATTTTGCTTTAGTAACACGCAGGTGGATTTGCCAAAAATACGAATATCACAAAAACATTTAACATTTTTTTGTCTATCATTTCAGAAGGTAAAACCTGGATGCTATATAGATTTATTCCAAATAGAGTAAAAGGATTCAAGCCTTAATTTTTGTAATTTTGAGTTTGATGGCTTACAAATAAAGAAACTCAGTCTCAGAAAATTTTAATATTGTGAAAAAAATAAATATTGGAAGCTCAGTGTGTCACACCCTAATCAGTTTTTTTTTTTTTTTTTTTACTCAAAACGCCTGCACTTCCTGACTTCCTGAACCTCTAAATGGTCTCCCAATCGGGGTCAGTGGGTTACACAATTATGGGGAGGGCTGCTGACTGGACAAATGTCCAAATGACAGTTACCTACATCCTCTACAACGAAGGTAAGTCACAAAATGTATTTACCAAAGAGAATGGTTATTCACACAGTCCTGTATCAGAGCATTTTCTCAGAAAGATGAGTGTAAGAAAACATTCGGGTAGTAAAAGGGCACCAGCAACAGGAACAACTGCCGCCTTGAGAGAATTGTCAAGAAAAAATCACTAAAAAAAAATGCAGGAGCTTTATAAGGAGAGGGCTGAGGCTGGACTCAGTACATCAAGAGCCACTATGGACACACAAATTCTACACGAGCTACAAATGTCACTCCTGAATCAGAGACATCTTACCCGGGCTAAGGAGAAAAATACATACATCATCAGTGATGAACCCAGAGTCATTGGATGTTTCAGGTTCTAAATCATCCTCACCTGGGTGACCCAAAAGGGGGTGATCAGTTCCTGGTTTGTGTCCAAGCAGCACACTTCTCCATGAATCTTGATCCAGAGTTAGCTTGAGTGATGTGATCACAGTGGACCCACCAGCCAATCCCCCTGCAGGCCTCCACCAGAGCTCCAGGTACTAAGCCTTCTTCCATCCGTGGGCCTCTTCCATCCAGTCTTCCAGGGGACCGTAAGCTCCAGCAGCACTACTTGCTTGGTGGACTCAGTCTAGCCTGGTTTAACACTCTGCTGCATTGTCTCTCAGGATGTTGTTGAAGACCTTCCCCAAGCTCTTGATGGGCTTCTCCAAAACTGATGGAACGAGGATTCTACCCAAGTTGAAGCAGTACTTCTCTACCACTCTTCCTTTCCTCAGGACCAGAGACCTGGATTTGGATGGCTTGAACATTCTTCTTGCCTATTTGATGATCCTTTCCAATCCACACAGGAGCCAGAAGCATACTGTCACCGTCTCTGCCACATGGCATGTTGGCAAAGCTACTGACAGAAGCTTGTGTGGAATGGATTGTAAGGTCAAGCCAAACGCCTGCCAGAACCCCTGGGTTTTCCCTGACCACCTGTGTCAACTGCGTGGGCACTCCTGTGTGTTCTAAATAGTCTGGCATGTTTGGGACTCCTCCCTTCTGCGCTGTTGTGTCAATATAGGAATACTTCAGGTGGTACTCAGTCAGTTAGCAAACTGGAAAGACTGGCACTGTTCTAGGTGCTTTGTTAGAAACTGCAGAGCTGTTCTGTGATTCCAGCTCCTGCAAAGAGTCAACCTGGTGGGGTTGATCGTGTGAGGATTTCACCTGAGGGGTCTTGGACTCAGCTCTTTGGTGAGACGCAGGCTCGCTAACATCATGAGTGTTAAGCTCTGTCTCAGCTTAGGCTTCCTCCATCCTCACCTTGGCCTTTGAGAGTATATATATATATATATATATATATATATATATATATATATATATATATATATATATATATATATAAATAAAACAATGTAAGCTGTCCCACAACCTCTTGAATCTGAGTTATTTTAGTCAGATTCCTAATTAAATGAATTAGTCGCTTAATCTTTTTTCATCACATGTAGCAAGGTTAAGACTATTTAAATTACTTTTAACTATTGTCCTAATATCAGCTGTTTGGGCTGATATTCACCGGACAATACCTAACAGACCGAGAGTTATTTACTAAATACTAAATAACTTAAAACAGTGCATAATGGCACAACACGTTATCTTCATTAGCTTTTACAGCTAATGATTGTAGTGACATTGTAGCTGAAGGAACTCTGCAGTGACACAGAAAACATCTCTCATTGAAAAAAGCTGCAGCATAAAATGAGAACATCATCAGTGTTTGACTGATCAATGTTTGTTTTTTTTGTTTTAATTTTCAGTGTTTCTATCCATCCATCCATTTTCTAACACATCTATCCCTTGTGGGGTCATGAGGGGTGCTGGTGCCTATCTCCAGCTGACAATTTTAGTGTTTGATTTTCCAATGTTTAATTTTTCAAATTTTTATTTTTTTGTTCAATTCTTATTTTTTTAATGCTTGATTTTACAATGCCAAATCTCCTTTTACTGTCATTGCAAGCTGTCATTGGTTTAGCTCCATAAAAGTCTTCCACTGGTATGTACATTTTTGTTATACTGTGAACTCTGCAGTACATAAATCCAGCAAATGCTCAAATAACACACAGCTCAGACTTCATGAGCACATAGTGTATAAGCTAAAATTCAGGGAGAGCTCTCCACCTTTTTACAAAGTTGATCTCAATCAACAAAAAAACACACATCCAGGAATTCGGAGGAACTAGGATAAGCCCAGCCTGGATCAGTGCAACAGTCAGAACTATTTCTCACTTTGTTTTCATCGATATAAAAGTGCTTTTAATATTGATTTACTTAATTTTAATGAAATAACTTTAATTGTGTATGCCAATACAAAGTAAATTATCATAACTTCCGAGATTTGACATCCAAGATTATGAAGTATTCTTGCCTAACTCAATCTTCCTTCAGTTTGAGATCATGCACAAAAGCATTCTCTTTTGTATCACATTCATCAATAAAACTGCTTCTGATTCAGAATCCTGGAAGTTTCTTGCTGGATAATTAGAGCACATATAAGTCCTTGTTCTTTGGTATTTCATTGGGAAGACAGTTTAAGGGTTAGTGCATATGTTGTATGCATTTTAGGTGAGTATCTAACATCTGGCACACACCTCTGCAGCTTCTAAAGATGCAGTGCAAATCTATCTTTTGTGCCTGGGTTTACTGTCTAAGCTGGGCACATAAAGATGTGACTATAAAGGATCACTTAATCCCCTCTACATGCTGTAGCGACTGGCCCCCTTCTTGACAAAAATATGCGTTTTTATCTCAACATAAAGTATTTCAGTAAGCCTCAAGAGGATGAAATCCAAAAGAATTAACAAAGACGGTAATCTTTGTCTGCAAAGAGAATAATCCACCACCCCATCAATTTTTTTTGCAAACATGCCATTTACCAGTAGGTGTGAGCTCACACGTACTCCAAAGACACATGCATTACCACTGCAAGACCAGCAGGGGGCGCAGAGAGTCACAAGCTGCTCCTAAGTTCCCTGCTTTTATGATAATTCTCATAAGGCCAAACTTCTCATGATCTGGGCCAATATTGTCAGACCAAAAGAACTCAAGGGCCAAACAATATAATAATAAAAAATACAGAAATTAATATTATGATGTTTTCCTTTACCTGCTCCACAGGTAAAGGAAAACATCACAATATTATTGATAATATTTATGCTAACATATTAGGATAAATATAATAAATTAATATTATTTTTACTTTTATAATCCCACAAAGGGGAAATTCTTCCCTGCATTTAACCCATCCCTTAGGGAGCAGTCTGCTGCAGACATTGAGCGGCGCACAGGGAGTAATTTGTGGTCACAGGTCTTGCTTGAAGACCCAGAGTGACAGAGTGAGTTCCGAACTGCCGATCTTTGCGCCCTCTCCAAGATGCAAACGCTGGGCTCCTTAACGACTTGGCCCCACTCCCACTTATTAAAAATATTATTCAGATTTTATGTAGGACAGGGGTCCTTCATTAAAAGATGACCATCCAGTTTGTAAATTATTTTGGTCTTGATTGCAAAGTAATTAAATAAGATGTCTATTATCAGTAATATGAACATGGTTTGGGCTTTCTTTATAAAGCCAATATTAATAGATGAATTAGAAGCACATTTTGGTGGACCAAAGAATGCTTTTTTTTTTTTAAAGACAGTGGATAGATGTGGTTCTATTTACTATGCAGTTAATAAGAATGTACAAATTGTGATTATTAAAATACATTGTGTTGCACCTAACATTTTCAATTGTAAGAAGATTTCAGCTTGTCTGCTATAATTTTCACGTAATTAAAAATCCAAAAAAAGTCCCCATCCGCATCAGCCAGTGCTGGTGGGCCAAATCATTCTTAAATTGCAGTTGAGGGGCCTTACAAAATGAGTCCAGGGGCCCTGAATGGCCCCCAGGCTGCACTCTGGACACCCCTGTCATGAGATACCCACAGCTGCATAAGATAAACATCACTGTTAGCATTTATGAAGACAAAAGAGAACCAGAGAAACGGAAGATTATGCAACACTTCTTGGAGTTCTAACACGCACAAATCATCAGAGGATCTACGCTCACTTTACTCAAGACTGATTAAATACCGGGCTTGTTTGGTCATTGTGTAGTCGATTCTTTCCAAACAGTGAAACACAGGAGGGTGGAATAAACAGAGTTCAACAGGTGTATCTGGTAATATTACATAATAGGACACACACACACACACACACACACACACACACACACACACACACACACACACACACACACACACACACACACACACACACACACACACACACACACACACACTGTCCTGAGGGGAAATTAACTGTGTATATCTGTGCAAAACAGAGACCCACTCCCTCAGTCCATGCTGATGTGTTCCAGCTGCTTTTCCACCACTTCAAACATCCTGCATGTTGTATGAAACAAAACATTATCTCCGATCCCTATTAAGCAAAGGCTGGGCAAATTTGGTTAGCTTTTCCTATGTAATGTGCATCAGTTTGCATTGGATTTGAATCTGTTCCTTTGCTAAAAGTAGGCTAAAATCTACTGAAATGTGCTGTGTGAAACTGGCTCATCTGTAGTTAAACTGTGAACAAAAAAAGTAATCAAAACAAGTCTAAGAAAAAGTATGTAGGTGTAGCAACATCACAATGTTTCTCAAGGAAATAACATCTGCCTTGCATAGCGCTGTGTTGCCATCTGCGCGATGAAGTAGGCTTGAGCTAGTAGTATGCCGTTCAGGTTAGACGGTCAGTGTTGACACCCTATATCTATGTTTGAGAGCCTTAGTTTGAGAATGCTTTTGAAATCCCTGACTGGGAAGGTCTGACGTCTCTAAGCAAGCCTGAGTTTAATATCCTAAATGGATGCAGTGAATATAAAGCATATTGTGAACAATTTATCAACACTTCTGGAGGTATGTATCTCATTAAATCAATCACACGTACCTTCATTGTTGAAATTCATAAAACTGGCATTAATAGTTTTGAATTGCTAATAGTTAATTTGTCACTTTTGCCACCAGCAATGCTAAAGTGGCAAATTCACAGTTTCCTATTGCCGCTAAAATAAGTTAAAGCCTTGCACTGATTTAGGCATGCTCAGGATCTCCTTTTGAATTTCATGTTGTTAATAAAATATCACCACTTACTGGGGTAGAATAAACATTACATTATAGCATTTTCAGTTACAGCTCAGCAGACATAATAAGCATCTAAAAATTAACATAAGTCCCATTTCCATTATAAGCCCCAGGATTTAGCTTCCAGTGGTAAATCAAAGCCCAGGGCTTTTAAGTTTGTTGCGCTCCCATTTGCTTGGGGCTGTTTATGTAAATCAGCCCAATGACGGTTGGGGAAGTTGTGAGGAAAATTGCAGTACCACTCCGGTCCAGCAAGAACACAACATAGGTAAAACAAACAAAGGCAAACTGAGAAGCTGTATCCGTGTGCTGAATCGCGTTGACTCCGGAGAAAGAGGATGGTGGATGCACTACAGTCTACCAACTCAGGTTTACATGACTAGTCAGTCTAGGGAAATGTGTGTTTTCTGTGAAGGAAGAAAAATGAAAGGGCTCAGTTTAGTACTCCATTAAAATATCAGTCTTACAGAACTGTCGGAAAAAAGTTTATAATCGATTAACATAAAATGCCGACAACATCCCACAAAGATTTTCACATTTGATATCTGGTACTTGCAGATATTCCACACAAACTTTGTAAACATTTTCTATTCACTTTTCAGCTGCATCGAACAGACCCAGTCTGCAGGAAATCACACTATGTAGCTGACTAAACACCTTGTGCAACGGGGTTTCCCACTGCAGTCTCCCTGGACAGACCTAACCTTAACCCATACAGAATGAAAATTGGAGGGGAAATGTTATGGGTGGCCTTGAACGTAAGGAGAAATAACTTGAATTGGATCTTGAATTGGATGGGACGCCAGTGTAGCTGTTGTAGAACAGGGGTAATGTGCTGGAAAGAGGAGGTTAGGGTGATAATATGGGCAGCAGAACTCTGAACCAAGTGAAGTTTATTGGGACCATAGCTGTGAATAAGGCAGAGGTGGAGTGGGGATTGAAGGAAGTTATTAATGTGAGACTGAAAGGAAAGGGTGCTATGAAAGATGAAAGACTTTTTACCCAGATAGAAGGCAAGATTGAGGAACTGTCAATAGTTGAAGAAAAGTTATTGGCTTTAGGGAAGGTTGAATTGGTACTTAGTAGAATAATTTCAGTTTTATCAGAATTTAGTTTAAGAAGGTTTGCAGTGAACTAGGAGTTAATAGCACAGAGGAAAGAGGAGAGGTGAGAGGGGGGTAATGTGGCGGATGGTTGGCAGGACAGGTAAAGCTGGGTGTTATCGGCATAGCAGTGAAACTTGAAATTAAAGTGCCGAAGGATGGAGCTGGGGGGGAGGGATAAATAATAAAACGGAAAGGGTCAAGAACAGAGCCCTGGCTCACCTCACCTGAAAACATTTTAAACTAGTTTTTGTGACAAATTAAGGGTATAAAATTGATTGATTTGTAAACTCATCTCCTTACTCCTCCAAGCGGCAGACTGTTTCGCCTACAACCTCACACATTAAGCCCGTCCGTCCGTCCGTCCGTCCGTCGTCTTCCGCTTATCCGGGGTCGGGTCGCGGGGGCAGCAGCTTCAGTAGGGAGGCCCAGACGTCCCTCTCCCCAGCCACTTGGGCCAGCTCCTCAGGAGGAATCCCAAGGCGTTCCCAGGCCAGCCGGGAGACATAGTCCCTCCAGCGTGTCCTGGGTCTTCCCCTGGGCCTCCTCCCGGTGGGACGTGCCCGGAACACCTCTCCAGGGAGGCGTCCAGGAGGCATCCTGACCAGATGCCCGAGCCACCTCAACTGGCTCCTCTCGACGTGGAGGAGCAGCGGCTCTACTCTGAGTCCTCCCCGGATGACTGAGCTCCTCACCCTATCTCTAAGGGAGAGCCCAGACACACTACGGAGAAAACTCATTTCAGCCGCTTGTATCCGGGATCTCGTTCTTTCGGTCACGACCCAAAGCTCGTGACCATAGATGAGGGTAGGAACGTAGATCGACCGGTAAATCGAGAGCTTCGCCTGTTTGGCTCAGCTCTCTCTTCACCACAACGGATCGGTACAGCGCCCGCTTCACAGCAGACGCTGCACCAATCCGCCTGTCGATCTCCCGCTCCATCTTCCCCTCATTCGTGAACAAGACCCCAAGATACTTGAACTCCTCCACTAGGGGCAGGACATCCTCCCCAACCCGGAGAAGGCACTCTACCCTTTTCCGGTTCAAGACCATGGTCTCGGATTTGGAGGCACTGATTTTCATCCCGGCCGCTTCGCACTCGGCTGCGAACCGCTCCAGTGAGAGCTGTAGATCACGCCCTGATGAAGCCAATAGGACCACGTCATCCGCGAATAGCAGAGACGCAATCCTAAGGCCACCAAAGCGGATCCCCTCAACACCTTGGCTGCGCCTAGAAATTCTGTCCATAAAAGTTATGAACAGAATCGGTGACAAAGGGCAGCCTTGGCGGAGTCCAACTCTCACCGGAAACGAGTCCGACTTACTGCCGGCAATGCGGACCAGACTCTGACACCGGTCGTACAGAGACCTGACAGCCCTTATTAAAGGGTCCGGTACTCCATACTCCCGGAGTACCCCCCACAGGATCCCCCGGGGGACACGGTCGAATGCCTTCTCCAGATCCACAAAACACATGTAGACTGGTTGGGCAAACTCCCATGCCCCCTCCAGAATCCTGCTGAGGGTATAGAGCTGGTCCAGTGTTCCACGGCCAGGACGAAAACCACACTGCTCTTCCTGAATCCGAGATTTGACTATCCGACGGACCCTCCTTTCCAGAACCCCTGAATAGACCTTACCAGGGAGGCTTAAGAGTGTGATTCCTCTGTAGTTGGAACACACCCTCCGGTCCCCCTTTTTAAATAGGGGGACCACCACCCCAGTCTGCCAATCCAGGGGAACTGCCCCCGATGTCCACGCAATGTTGCAGAGCCGCGTTAACCAACACAGCCCCACAACATCCAGAGCCTTAAGGTACTCAGGGCGAATCTCATCCACCCCCGGAGCCTTGCCACCGAGGAGCTTTTTAACAACCTCAGCGACCTCAGCACCAGAGATGGGAGAACCCGACCCAGAGTCCTCAGGCTCTGCTTCCTCAATGGAAGACGTGTTGGTGGGATTAAAGAGGTCTTCGAAGTATTCCGCCCACCGACGCACGACGTCCCGAGTCGAGGTCAGCAGCACACCACCCCCACTGTAAACAGTGTTGGTACTGCACTGCTTCCCCCTCCTGAGACGCCGGATGGTGGACCAGAATCGCTTCGAAGCTGTACATTAAGCCAATTTTTGAAAAGTCCTACCCTCAGACAAGGACTGTTTACCCTTGAAAGTAAAGCCCGGTGAAATCGAAATCCCCCGAATGAAAACACGCATTGGGCTTTTGAAGAGCTCGTCAAGTGTAATGGAAAAGGACCTGATGGCTTCCATTTAGACTATATGGAATTGTGGCAACCAAGACTGAATTTAAATTACTGCGTGTTAAACTTGGACAGGAGTTATCCACTAGAACAGAGAAATTTAGAACGCAGTTTTTATAGCTAAATAAAGCCAAAAACAGGCCAACCTTAAAATGTCATTCAAATGAAATGCCTGGACTTTGTAGATACAGACTCACTAAAATGTCAACGTCAATTTGAAACGCATTTGAAGCCTTTATTCTATTTGTAAAAGCACAAAAAAAGAAAATGTGTTACTTTTTTGATTGCATTGGGCCACCCTTAGAATTAGACAAACATCAAAACTACTCAAACCGCTTTTCAGTATGTTGTGGCGGTAGCTTTGTCACATCCTTATGAGCGTGTATTTTTAATTTACTCCAAGCTGATGCACAAGCTTTATAGTCTTGTGTTTAACGGGCCTTTAAAGGCAATGGATGCTTCACTCCTTTACGCCGCTGTCGGACTTTATTGTTGCCTTGCTGTATTCCTGCCACAGCAACGCGTTCCTCGCAATGTCGTTGCCTGGGAGACGTTTACCTAACCGCTGCTGCTTCAGGCCTGCGGTGATGGATGAGGGTCGGAGAGATCTGCTTACCCAGGTAAAATTACCTCTCTCATCAGCTTGCCGCTGTGTGTGTGTGTGTGTGTGTGTGTGTGTGTGTGTGTGTGTGTGTGTGTGTGTGTGTTACGTGAATGATGGTTGTATAGGGACAGGGCAAGCTTGCATTAAACTTGTATTTGCCGCACACCTCGGTTGCTTCCCCCAGCCTGCCAAACTGTATTAAAGCCTCTCTGAGTTGTGGCCTTTAATAGAGCAAAAGCTATATACAATGTTGTCTGCATAATGAGACGTTTGCAGCTCGGCCGCTCTGCGAGGCCCTATAATCTGCATTAAAGTTTGTGAAACTACACACCCCGGCTGTGTTTTGTGATGTGGCAGCCACGCGCACACACGCACATGCGTGTAAAGAAAATGTAGCAAAGAATTGCATCCATTACCAGCACAGTTTTACAAGGCCTTCGTCTGTGACACACATGCAGAAAACAATGCCTGCACACACGGACGCACGCGTGGAACTGCAGAAATGACCTCACGGTTGAAACAGCGCTCTGTGTGACAAAGCAGGTAGTTGCAGGGCTTCTGTTAGGCCTCGTGTTTGGGGGTGATGTAATGAATGTGGGCGCCGCCCTAGAGCCCAGCAATATTACACGCACACACGGATACACCCTCTGATACAGGGTAGCACCCGCAGTCACACACACACACACACACACACACAGCTGTAAGGCACACTGATTACATATTAACATGAAGCGAAGGCCTACACACCCACAGCAGTGTTGAGCACAGAGCACTCTGATATGCAAATTTTCAAAAAAGTAATCAGCTTTGATGAATAAGAAACGACAAGATGTGTGTCTTGTTGCTCTAAGAAGTTACTCTAATTAAAAAAGCATTTAGAGGGAGCTTCCCTAAGAGTCCTCTTTAGGCTGAATGGGGCTTTGTGATTTGTTGTAATCTCTCCCCTGCATCGCATAACTCTGGACCCAATCTGGCATCCAGGCTGCTGTGCATGCTCACACGCACGCTAACACACCCTGAGACACGGCTCGGAGGAATTCAGCACATAAAAAAATCAGACTTTTTTTAAACGAGTGTAGGTCTTTAACATATTACCTATGGTGAGCCGGACTGGAGAGTAGTGCATATGAGGCAGATATGGATCAAGATGTCCAGAGTTGACAGGAGGATTATCATATTGGCTTAATAGATATACAAAGAGGAAAAAACAAACATCTGATTCAGTTTGAGAAAGTGAGGCACTTTGTTTGAACAAATTTATGTGGACCATTTTTGAGTTTATGTTTATGTAAAAATAAAAAGAGATAAAATGTCCCTTATGGTTAGGCAGCCTCATTTCTAAATTAATATAGTGTGCACTCAAAAGAGAGTCTGAGAGAGTTGGGATCTCGAAAACGTAAACTTGGAAATCACGTCGAGTAGCTAGCTTGAAGTCTTAAAGAGACCCATACTATGACTTTATGAATTGCCCATAGCTCACTTTGGTTGCAGACAAAGGTTTTTCCAATGAAATGGCCGCACCCTGTTGGCTTATTCCATTTTATCTATGTGTTTTACACTTTGTTTTTGGTCGATTTGTTAGTAAATGAAGCGATTTTGTGTATATTTACAGTAACAAGGCCACGTGACCAGGGGTATGATATTGTACATGCCTGCAATGAGTAAACAAGGAGAAGCAATGGAGCCGAGCGAGTCAGCAACAGCCAGCGGAGGTGCGAAAAGAAGTAACCCTAATCCTCTAGATCAGGTTGGTCTTCGACCACACCGAGCTGTCACTTTACTGCGAGGCATTGCAGTAGCTGTGTCAGTTGTCGCCATCTTTCCTTCTTGCCATCTTGCTTTCTGATAGTTCATTGCAGAACAATGTATATGTCTATGTACAGTGATCGTACCCGGTGCAAAATTCTTTTCATGCTCAAAAAGGACAATATCAGAATGAACACCTAGCCTATATTGTTTTATTTGAAGATGAATATTTTATATTATATATTTATTTTTATGACTAGGCCCCTTTAAGTATGATGTGCCCTATCTGACATTTGGAGATGTAGCTCCTGACCTAATTTTGGACCTTCAATCTGTTGCTCCTCATGCTTCTTAATATGTTCCCTTCAGGCTTAAACTGGAAAAGTCCCTTACACAAAAAGCCAAAACAACACGGTTCCCACACATTTTTAACATCCCCCTTTGACCACATCCTCTGCTGAGGAAATATTAGCATTATTAATAGTTGATCCTCGGCTTCCAATGGAGTCACTGTCCATTATCAATCCAGAATGTAGATCTTATTAATGGATCATCAATTTTGGTTGCACTAGTAAAAAGAAGTACAGAGTAGTTGAAAATATTCTGGGGTGAATCTGGATTCGCAACAGTCACACAAACAGGCACATGCAGAATGACAGAAGAGAAAGGGACGAGTGCAGAGATGGATAAAAAACAGGAAACGGGGACTGTGGGTAATCTCCGTGGTGCCGACCAAGCAAACGCACCAGTAAACAGAAAAAGGGGATTAGGCCCCTGAGTCGCATGAGTGTGTCTCTTTTTTTTTCAAAATATAGATGTGCAGACTGATGTCTTGACCAAGGATAAATCCCTCTCAACGCTTTATCAACACATTCATCAGATACAAATCATCAACATGAAGCCAGCAAAAATAACACCAAAAATAAAGAGATCCACAACAAAGTTACCAAAGAAACAAGAAAAGGATTAAAAGTGACTGATCCACCAAAAAAAAAAAAACATATTCATTGCAGTCGGGAACATCAGTGACAAGTTGTGAAACAGCCTCGGTGAATGGAGAAAAACCAAAGTGGGATATGATGCAACCCCGACCTTTCCCTTTGTGATTGACCTGTTTAAGAAAGAGCTGAATGGAGCATTTTTTTAAATAAAATCTGTTTAATGGAAACATTTTTGGCCACTTTTCTGTCAACATGCTATCTATTTGTTGTGTTAGCCTGATCATCTGAAGTCATTATTCTGAGGCTGAATAAGAAAATTACTGTTTTAAGCCTGATACCATGATGGATCTATTTAAGGCTTATAGGTTTTTCTAGTGTTGCTTGTTGGGCTGGCAGACACCGCACAGTGGAAAAAATGATTTGTGAGTGCTGTGAGAATAATACAACTGGCCAACTGTTAGCTGCTAACAAAGCTAAAGTTAGCATCTGCTAAGGACCGTCCTATAGGTGATGAACTAAAGAGCAATCGCACAGTTTATATTTATTGAGTTTGAACTATGATCTCTATTTTAAAATGCACTGATCAGACATTAGGAAACACTTTTTGTAAAAACACTACAAAGAGCATTTCAAAGCTTTTCTTCTATTAGAACCGCCCTAGACTTAGACAACAACTGGACAAGTCTTCACTAATTACAGATTCATTAACAACACCGTTGGTAAATAAAAAGTGCATTCATAGTCCTCCCCAAAAACCTTCAGATCTGGGGAGCTGGATGTTACAGACCTCCATATTTCATAAGAGTCAACAGGACCAAACTTGATGACAACCATGAATAATGTAAACAAGACATAATATAAAAGGTTCCGAGAACAATATTACAATAAACTAAATGATATATTTGAGCCTATCTATTAGTGTTTGTGTCCATAATTCATCAAAACAAGTTTAATACCAAAATAAAAACATATATGTTATTGCCAAGTACATCAGTATCAAACAGTTTGTTTATGGGGGTGAAATGGAAAGAGGAATGGACAAAATGTTGGGTATGCAATGGAGGTGCTGCTCTCCAAAAGGGCAAATAACCGAACCACAACAAACTGATATACAGCTCAATAAATTAGAATATGCGTTCTGATGAGGCTTCTCTGTCTTTTTTTAAAAGTAGTTTTTAAAAATAACAACCTTTAAGCAGGTATTAAAGAATTTTTTCACATAGCCATATTTCGTAAAAATCGCTCTGTTGTTTACAAGGCTGTTATAACATTGGAGCTAAAGTGAAGTGAAGCACTTATAACTGAGAGAACACTAACCCTTTGTAGCCTCTTGGTTGTGAACTCCCAGTTTCTTGTCCGTCACCCCTGTGGGAACGCGGTTCAGCCCGTTACCGAGGTTCTTCTTCCTCCGACTCTTCCTTAACCAGCTGAAGGCCTGTCCCAGGGTGCTTCCCGGCTTCCTCTGTCCACGCTGAGCCTTTGCCTCCTTAGCTAGGATCTCACTGATGTCCCTGGGCACCAGATCACCTGTAGACCTCCTCCGGGACATTGCGAGGTTGGTCTTGGCAGCTGTGCGCCGCTTTCTCCCCTCAGATCCGCGGGATATCTTCGCTCGGAACGATTCGCCGGATCCGAAATGGCCCTCGCTGTCCAGGATCCTGTGACGGTGACTGTCCCCCTTTGGCCTCTCTTAGGATCTATTTTTCCTGACGGTCACCACCTGGGATAACAGTGAGATCAGCATGATGAGATGTGAAAGTAGGCTGGAGATGAAAGCCACTGGGAGGAGTGAGTGAGTAAGACATCGAGAACGAGAACAAGAACAAGGAAAATAACCCAGGCTGGAAGGATAAAACCAGAAACAGACCAGCTGGCTAACCTGGAGCATGCACTCATTGTCCAGCTGAAGTTCTCACATCACTCACCCAGCCATCACTTTTTTTATCCTGCACAGGCCAGCCAGATCTTTGCAGAGCGTCAGCATGTGTGTCTGCACACATGCACACACACGTGGTTTAAATCAGCAGAACACTAAGTAAGGATGAGTGAAAGAATAGAAAGCCCAGTGCAGTTAAACTAGGAATGACAAAACCCTATCATGCAAAAAAACACAAGCAGAAAGGGTTAGGGTTAACTGCAGGCACACTGTGAGTTACCTCCACCTTTTGTTGCAAACCATACATTTTTTTTTTTTTTTTTTTTTTTTGCTGCATGACACTTTGCAAAAATCTTAAACAACTTACTCAGCGAGTGTGCCGTCCTCTCTTGCTGCTCCTCTTTTTTCTCTCAGCCTGAGAACAGCTTTCCAGGGGATACATGAGTGTGTGTGTGTGTGTTTAGCAGAGTGAATGAAGCTCCATGCTCTCTGAACAGCCAGTCCCTCCCTCTGCATGAGAGCCAGCCTCTCCTCCACCCTCTTACGTTGCTGTTTGCAGTCAGCCACACAGCTCCACATTCCAAACAGCCTGGCTTTTTTTTTTTTTTTTTAGCTTTTCGGCTGGAACCATCATGAAAGTTTCTTTTTGCCACACTTTGAAGGCTTTTGTACGTTTAGCCCTTTGCCTTCTTGCCAGGGACCAGGTGCAGTGTTTCCTGGGTCCCTCTGGAAGGAGAACCCCAGGGTCACTATCAGTCACAGTGGTTTAGATTGAAAAACGCACACACCGGGTTGCAAATGCAAACAGGAGGTTGTTTTGTAGAATGTTTTTTTGTTTTTTTTTTGCAGAAAAAGAATCTGAACTCAATCTATCGAGAAAACGGCTGACTACTAATGATATATTTGTGTTTTCTGCAGATGCAAAGCCAACACTGTCCCCTGACCCCATGCAGCCAGGTGGAAACCTGACACCCCTTGTTAAATGTGACACACACACACACACACATAATTAGGCCGACAGGTAGGACGAGTCACAAGGGGCCAGTTACCTTTGAGTCTGTCATGTTTGCTCGCACTCGCATTTAGCCGAAACTTTCAGAAAAGTCTGACTTTCAGATTGCACTGTGGTGAGGAACGACATTGGGGGGCAGTGGACCATACCAGGGACGGGGTGGAGGGGGGTTTAAGGATAACTAGTGTGCAGTGGCTGGTTTGATTACTGTAATAAGATAGATGAACTTGAACTTTCTGTGTGTGTGTGTGTGTGTGTATACATATAGATACTATCTATCTATCTATCTATCTATCTATCTATCTATCTATCTATCTACTACTCAACAACTTCATCCTTGTCCTTTCTGCTGTGCCTCCTGGTCATCATGTTTTGTTTGGTAGAAGCCAAAGGCAAATTTCCTCATGGGAGGACAATAAAGTTTTCGTATTTATGTATTCATGATGCTGCCTGTATTGTTATGTAACAAACCTCTCAGGCATTCGCAAAACAGCTGGCTTTATCCTGAGTTTAGACTACATACAGATGGGCTCCGTGTACTAATTAGGCAATGTTGAGTGGTTACCCTGGACTTTAACTAGGGGTATCAGAGTAAAGGGGAATGAAATTCATATTCCATGGGCTGCACGGCGGCGCTGTTGTTAGTTTTTGGACTGTTCCTCCCACAGTCCAAAAACGTGGCTGTTATGTTAATTGGTCTGTCTAAATTGCCCTTAGGTGTGGTTGTGTGTTTGTTTATTCTGGGTGTCTCTACGTTTCCCTGTGACGGACAGGCGACCTGTTCGGGGTGTACCCCACCTCTCGGCCAATGACTGCTGAAAATAAGCACCAGACAACCGTGACCCTGCAGGGAGAAGCGAATACAGATAATGTATGGAGGAGTTCCTGTTGTTGTAACACACCAAACAATTCTGATTTCTCCCATGAGTTGCATTTTGACAGGCAAATCCTGTGTGCTGACTTATTTGCATTGGCTAAAGATGCTTATTTGCATCTTTAGCCAGTGAGTTGTGGGTCAGCGTCTTCACTTAGCTTCTGAGACGAGGATTCTGAGACGCAGATTACCTGTCCGTCGGGATTCTTGGGCTATTTCTGCCACGTCGCCTGAACCCATTACTGTCAGTTCACCTCTGAGGCAGAATACCTAAAACATGTGGCTCTCATATGGTTCAGGTCCTCTTCTGTCAAACTGATCTGTTTTCGTCCCAGCGTTGGTCAGCAGCTGCCTTTGTGATGTCCCATCAGGGAAACAATGGAAAACTATGAGGAAGATTTGCAGCCAAGAGAGACTTAATACACACTGTGTCCATTATGTCCCCATTAGGAAGGGGGGGGGGTGACATATTGTGATTCTGCTTCCATTTAAAACAATGTGTATCAGACCTATTGGCTGGTTATAAATCTGAGATGATTAATGATACGTGTGGTGTGACGTTAGGTTTTGGTAAGGGTTGCATGTGGGAAAGTGCAGGAGGCTCTGTACCGTAAACTCTATGGCTGGGAGGGGTTAAAATGAGTCATAGCTTAGCTTGACTCGTGCTTAACAGACTGAAATGTTTAACATTTCCATGGCGATGGCGAAGAAAACAGCTTTCCTCGGTGTGTGTCTGCTGAAGGGCCGAGTCCCTCTGGGAATGTGTGTTTGAGGGTGAGTGTGTATAGAGAGGCACAAAATCATTAACCCACAGAACATTATGAGCCTACTGGGCAATGTATCACCAATCCTCCCTTAGATAATCTGTTTCTCTTCGCTACAGTCGCTGGGGATGTCGCTTTACAAGCCTCCGTCATGCTGATGAAGAGCTACAATGTTGTTCATCATGTGATATAGTGAAACAATAGACATCACAGTGCCTTGCAGGGTATTCATTCCTCTTGAACTTATTTTGCCATGGCAGAAACGGTACAGCCACATAGTTTAAAGTATTCAGAATCCACTTCTTTCGGCAAGTTTGTGGGTACATGGAAGCAATCCGACTTTGGATTTCAACGCTCGCATCGTGTAAGAAACTGGCAGACAAGTACAGGAAGCAGAACAGCAAACTACAATCTATAACAGAAGAAACATTGTTTGGGGAAAAGGTGAGATCAAGGGCAATATGTACAGGAATATAATTTTTTTCTGTCGGAAATCTAAGTGATGAACCAATACAGATTCTTGCATAATTGTGAGTTGGATGGAAAATTATGCTTTCCCCTAAAAGGTGTGGTAAGCTGCTAGTCTCTTGGAGAATATATCTGTCAGCTTTGCACTGTCGTGATGTGAAGGACCATCAGGTTTGAGAAGGACCCAAGAGTAGACACAAATCGCTAACACAGGACTTTAATGACAAAATCAAAGACAATTTACAACAGGTACAAGGAGTACAAACAGAGAACAGGGCAAGGTCATGAACCAGGAGGCAGAGCAACAGAAGGAACCTGCAACACTGGGGGAAAACCAGGTAGCTAATATACAGAGGGAAGTGTGGAAGTGTGAAAAATTATTTAATTGCAGTTCTGGCTGTATTTTTGGGTTCTTTGGCCTGCTGTAAGGTGAACCGTGGCCTCAATCTCAAAGTCTTCTGCATCTTTTCCCCATTTGGTCACACAAAACCACTAGCTTTGTACATCTATTGGGATTTTGGGTGATAGACTGACACAAAGCAGTGCACATTTGTTAAAGAATTGAATATGATACAGTGGTATGGATAGTTTTGCACAGCTATATGTATAAACAAGTATAGGACAATATTTAATGAGCAACGAGGCTACCAAATACTCTCTCATTCAGGTACAAAAAAGGGACATCAGGGACCCCAACGCCAAAAAGAGACCGATCCAAACTCGCAGTAACGGACCTACGTGAGATTGTGTGTGTTTGATGGGACTGAGAGTAGACAGCAGGCAGGAAATCCATACTGCCGGCTGGGATAAGCCCAGCTCTCTCAGAGCAGCATTATCATTCCCGACCTGCTGTTGTCCCGCGACCGACCATTCTTTCTGCCCCAAATACTTCCTTCCCTCTGCGCTTTCCTTGAAAAATATACAACACCACAGCCAAGCCACAACACCTGCATATGTTTCAGCTGCACTAATTAAATGTTGGTATTCGTGTTTCACCTCCAGCAAAAAGAATTCAGTATGATATTTATAACATGGATCAGCTGAGAGAATGGGAGGGGATGGAAAGGAAGGTAAGAGGGGAAAAAGAAATGAGGGCAGCAGGAGAATTATGTGGTGTAATAATAGTTCAAAAAAATGGGGAGAGGTCGATGCACAGCAATGGAAAAGAGAGGGGATTCCTGTCTGCGCAAGAGAAACAGCTTTTGTCTCATCAACCCATGGTAGAGGTCACAGCTGGCAGTGAGGGATGATTGATGGAAACAGGAATAAAACGAAGGTATGATAAGCTTGTAAAATGGATTTTCCATGTTTCTTCGGAAACTATACAAAAAAAATATATGATCTTTTCAGTAGACACAACTACTGCGTAAATCAGGCAACACCTATAAATGTAGATTACTTATTTCTTTGAGAGCATGATCTGACACCTTTGGAGAAACAAAGTGCATATATTATGTCAGAAATCAACAGCAGATTTTAATGCAGAATTTTTGAAAATTCGTGAAAACAAAGTTAATAGTCCTAAAAAGTACTGAAGTTACTCTCATGATGGCCTCTATGTGACGACAGGCCATCCCCTGGATAGAATACAAATAGAAATATCCTTTATTGTCCCACAGTGGGGAAATTCAGGTGTCCCAGCAGCAAAGAGGCAAGCAGATGGTGCATGCAGATACACACAAAGGTAGAAATATTAAAACAAAATATAAGAGTAAAAGACTGTACAGTAAAGGTAAATTTACAACATTAGAGAAAATACTGTACAACTGATTATTAAACGTAGTCTCAAAAAAAGTAAGAAGTTTACAATTAAGTTGGAGGATTTGAAAAGAAAATGTAAACACTTATTGAGTTTGTTGAGAACAGCAATGGTTCTAAAGTCTAATAGCTGTTGAGATCTTAAAGAACAGCCAAAAACTCACAAAACAACAGCTTTCTGAACAATATCAGTTAAAAGAATCAGAAGGAGGCTCTCACTGAGAAGTCAAGCTAACACAGGGGTTCCCAACTCGACGCTTGGAGAGCTACTATCTATGATGAAGATGCATCCCAAGTCCACCGCGGCAGAATCAGATGGCCATTCAGTCCTGCAGATTCTCATGAGAAATTCATTTTATACAAGTGAGTTGGTCAAGGCATGGCTCTAAAAGCTGCAGGATAGTAGCTCTGGAGCACTGGACTTGGACATCCTTGAGCTGATAAGTGGCCATAGTGTGGTTTACTTAGAGGTGTATTTTAATTTAATGCTGCTTAATTCTGTTTATTTACATTTAAAACTAGATCTTTACACGGTCAGTATAAAAAAGATAAAACATGTTTTCTCACTGTTTGACTTTGGATGAAAGAAAACTTGTCATGCTTTGGATCAGATAATTTTGCCAGCATCATTTCTATTTGCTAAATTCTAGAATCAGCGAGAGATTTTTTAAAACTTTATTCAAATGCAGAAGTTTGCATGCGCTGCCTTTTTATTTAGCAGAACTGCCTTTAAACTGTATGAATTAGGTGAAACATTCATACAGTCACTCTCATGTGATCAGCTCACATCAGAGTGACAATAGTTTGCTGGAATTTTGGCCCATTCCAACTGGCAAGGCAAATTTATTTACATAGCACATTTCAGTACAGAGACAATGCAAAGTGCTTTACATGATTAAAATATAGGAGGAAAAAAACAGAATATAAGCTAGTAGCAATAAAATGTAGAAACAAAATAGAACATGAGAAAATAGAAACTAAAAGCAAATATTAAAAACAGTTGGACTACAAAGTTGAACAAATGATGTTTCAGTAATACAGTTTAACTAGAACAGTCAAAGGCAATCCTAAACAAATGTGTTTTTAATCTTGATTTAAAAGAACTCAGAGCTTTCAGCACTTTTACAGTTTTCTGGAAGTTTGTTCCAGATAAGCGGAGCATAGGAACTAAATGCTGCTTCTCCTTGTTTGGTTCTGGTTCTAGGTATGCAGAGCAGGTTGGAGCCAGAAGATCTTAGTGGTCTGAGGGGTTGATACACTGATAACAAGTCTGTGATGGATTTAGGTGCTAAGCCATTCAGGGATTTATAGACTAACAGAAGTATTTTAAAGTCTATTCTCTGAGATACAGGGAGTCAGTGTAAGGACTTTAGAACTGGGGTGATGTGCTCTACTTTCTTAGTCTTAGTGAGGACGCGGGCAGCAGCGTTCTGGATCAGCTGCAGCTGTCTGATCCACTTTTTAGGCAGATCTGTGAAAACACCGTTGAAGTAATCAATTTGACTAAAAATAAATACATGGATTAGTTTTTCCAGATCATGCTGAGACATTAGTCCTTTAATCCTGGAAATGTTCCTCAGGTGATAGAAAGCCGACCTTGTAATTGTCTTTAGATGCTTTTGGAGGTTCAGGTCGGAGTCCATCGCTACACCCAGATTTCGGGCCTGATCAGTGGTTCCTAGCTGAAGCGACTGAAGCTGTGTGCTAACTTCTGATCTCTCCTCTATTGGTCCAAAGATTATTACTTCAGTTTTGGTTTTATTCAATTGAAGAAAATTTTGGCACATCCAGGCATTGACTTCTTCTAGGCATTTACTCAGTGCTTGTACTGGTTCATAGTCACCTGGTGACATGGTGATGTAGATGCAGAACCTTTGTCACTGAGTGAGCTATGTGTGCCAGTTTTACCTCAGCTTAAATCTGTTCCTGTCCAAATATTTTGATCTTCATTGCAAACAACCACCAGTGTACAGACCGTTTTGATCTTATTGCTTGGGCTATATCAATTGGAACTTCGCTGAAAAGAAAAAGCAAACAATAGTAAAAGGTTAAAACAGATGAAACTTTTTTGTTGTGCATCAAGGGAATAGTTTTGTTTAGCATGCAGGTGACACAGACATTTTGCCAAGTTAAAATTCCAAGTGTTTAAAGTATGATGTTTGCTTTTTAAAGACATATCCCATAATTTGTTCAATCTAATCCATCGTCTCGACCGTTGATGACCAGGACTTGATCACAAAGCCCTTCTTTCCCCAGACGTGGCCCCCACAATCTGCACAATCTGAAGTGTAAAACTGATCCACCTTCACTGCCTCCAGGATTTCCTGTCTGATAGAGAAGGAGGCGATGTGTAAGATTTAGCCTGTAACGTGTTTATGCATCAGCTGCATGACCCCAATAAGACACGTGTCAAATGTTATGGGCCAATCTGTCTTTGCAGTTGAAAGAATAAGTTTATTCTGGTCAGCGCAGGTTCATGGGACCCTTGCTGAATATACACAGTATTAAACTAATTAAAAAGAAAGGATGTTATTAGAAATCGCTATTTCTTTCTCAGAAGTAGTCGGTTTCAAACTGAAAAGTAAAGAATTGCTCAGAACTTGGAAGCAGTCTGAGTCATAACAGGCCAGCTGTGTGAAGGGCCATCTGCTCAGCAACTTATACGCACACAAACCTTTGTGTAGAGGTCACTCAAAATGAAACTGACACTGCAGAAAACTCCACATCCACTGTATAAATGTCAATTTGTGGGTCATTTGTGAAGTTATCTTTTTTTCAGCCACTCTTTATGCGGATACCCGTACGTAATATCCAGTGCAACCAACACCGGCCATTAGAAGTCCATCCATCCATTTTCTTACTCGCTTTATCCCTCATGGGGTCGCGAGGGGTTGCTGGTGCCTATCTCCAGCATTTCAATGGGCGAGAGGCGGGGTACACCCTGGACAGGTCGCCAGTCTGTCACAGCCTTCAGAAGTCTCTACAAAGAAAGTCCATCTGTGTTTAAATTAATACATGTCCATCCAGATGATCTGTGAAGGCTTCAGAGATCTGGTGGAGAACTTCAGTGAACAAAGAGCATCACGAAGACGGAGGAAAGCAGTAAAGCTTTACAGTTTTCCAAAAGCCATGTAGTGGACACTTTAAGAAGGAGCATTATTTGAGACAAAATCTGAAGTGTTTGCTCTACATGTAAATAGCAATGTGTACAATCAGTGGTGGCAGCTCGGGAGACATTTTTCTTCAGCATGGACAGAAAATCTGGTCAAAGTTGATGGGATAATGGATTGATCAACATAACAGTACTGGACGCCGTGTGTATGTGTGTGTGTGTGTGTGTGTGTATCTTGAAACAAATCTACCTATATAACCTTAAACTCTGCAATCAAAATGGCTGGACTTTCTGCAAAGAAGAATAGATATCTTTTAATGTAAAAAAAAAGATGGGTAAGGCGAGACAAAGGCATTCCCAACCAGCCTTTTGACAGCCACCTATTCTTTTCCTACGCGCCACCTTGTGTTGGTCTACAGTAAAATCCCAAATTCATTGAGAAATGATGACAATGTTTAAGGGGATGAATTTACAAAACACAGTAGATCTGAACACAAAGCATTTTCTAACATGGAGGCTTTTCTTGTGGAGAAAAAAAAAAAACAAGAAAAAAAACTGAACATGTTTTTCTGACTGCCCTGCTAAAAAAGTCGGAGTATTTTTGCAGCAGGAATCTCTGAGAGGGTGTGGTCGCCGGCAGGCTGTTTGGGGCTGGACAAAAACAAAAGCCTCTGCTGCTTTCCAACACTCCCACCCAAACTGCCCCCCCATCCCACCCCACACTCTCTCTCTGTCTGCTTCTGTCTCTCCGGCTTTCCCCCGTTCAACGATCTGTTTTCACTCTCTGCTGCGGGTCGCCCCGTTGATGTCACAGTCAGGAAGCCTGAGGTGAACTCTTTTGTTGCTTTAACATGAAAACAGGGGCCGCAACTCACGCACCATCTCATTAAGGGAGTTAAAAACAGAGCACTAATCCTCTCCAGGGAAACCACGTTAAAATAAGATGGTTGGTAAGAGTCAAAGTCTGAGGTTTTTCGGAGCTTTTTTGGTGACTTTTTAAATGTCATACAACCCCACTTCATTAAAGGCAGAGGTCACGATATCTGCTGCAGTATTTTAAAGTAACATTTACAGCGGCCATTAAAGCGTCTCACATCAGTAAACTGCAATGTCTTCAAAGACTGGAGACACTTAGGCATGTGGACACGTCAGCTACGTACTTTACACCCACGCTAGATGATGACTCATTACACTAACAACCGACTTAAAATCTAAGCTTTATATGTTTAGCTTTGAGGGGAGAGGGTGTAGAGGGAGAATGTTCAGAAACAGTATGAGCTGGATGAGTCTGCTCAAAAGGGAAATGGTGTCAAATATGAGAGCCAGATCATCCGAAGTCTTGGAGAATCAGAGGGGTAAAAACATTTCTGAAGGAATCCGCAAAGAGGACGCCCGCATACCTTCACGAGGAATATCACCTAAGCAATTAAAATGTGATGTCAACCCACAGACTGCACTATATTGCCAAAACTACTGAGATGCTTTCCTTTATGGATATAATCCCTAATCTAACACTTCAAAATTGGCTTGGCCCACCCCTAGCAGCTGTAACATTTTCATTTCTTCTGGTTGAGGGTATTTTTGACCATTCTTTCAGAAGCACATTTGTGAGGTCAGACACTGATTTTGGGCAACCAGACACAGTCTCCTGAGGGTGAGAAGCAGGAACTTTACAAACAGAACTAGATTCTGACTGGAGAATCTACGAGAAGAGATATGTATGGCTGAGGGTGACTACAAGTGTGGAAAACTGGTGATTGGTTAATTGTATGTCAAACAGCTGTAGGGGACTATAAATGAGGGAGCTGAGAAGAGAAATGTCAAAACATTTATAAACAAAATGAAATGACAAGGATTAGGTGTAGAATAACTAAGTAGAGCATCGTGAAACACCAAACATAAGTACAAGGTCAACACTTAGAAAGCAGTAGGATGAGGTGTTGCTAGCAAAACAGGCAGTGTGCAGATTACAAAAAAGAAACCAGATGACCAAAGTAACGAAGGAACTACAACTCAAAACCGAACCCTCACTAAGACAAAAATACCTAAAGTATTGAATAAAGTACAAAGAACGAGCACAACCCCCCTCAACTCAACACAGACTGGTCAATTTCTTACACACTAAATCTGCTCATCTATGTCTATATGGATCTTGATTTGTGCACTAAAGCGAAGTCTGGTCCCCCAAAGTCAGGAGCATTAAACTGCAGAAAAGTAAACCCCACACCATAATGCCTCCTCTACCTAACTTTACACTTGGCACATTGTAATCGGTCAAGTAATGCTTATCTGGCAACTGGTAATTCCAAACTCATCCATCAGATTGCCAGACAGAGAAGCACAATTTGTCACTCCAGGGAACATGTTGTCACTTCCCTGGAGCTCAGCGGTGATATGTTTCACACGATTGCATCGGACACTTTGTGTCGCCCTTTGTAATGTAAAGGTTGGATGCTGCAGCTTGGTCAAGGAAAGCTATTCGACAAAGTTCTCTACACATGAACTGCGTGCATTGTCCTCGGCGACCTGTTATTTTAGGTGGCCCAGCACTCTGTGGCTGAGCCGGCGTTGTTTGTAGAGGCAGTCTGCATGGCTAGGTGCTTGAATGTGTCCACTGGTTCTAATATTGCAGGAGTTACAGAGTATCTGTGTGGGTCATCATGGTGTACCGCCTGATTGACCAGCATTCCTCAAGACTATTACTGCAGCCACAAGTGTTGCCTAAAATGGCAAAACAAGTCCATCAAGCGTCCTACTACTTTAGTTCCATGTACCATAAACATCTTCTTAAATACATAAAAACTTAATTCATGCTCTGTCTTTTATGACTGAACAAAGTGATTGAATCTTTTCCAGTTATTTCCCAATCTCTTCTTATCAACGTTTTTCATCAACTGTCTCTTCATGGGAAGTGGCTGTTGTTGTGTAACAGCATAAAGAAGATACACTGAACAAAACGACTGAAAAAACCCAAAAACAAATCAAGTCACTGTCTCAAAATCTCAAGATAAGGGCAGCTTCGAAAGCAGAGGTACTGCCAGAAATTCCCCTACATTTTGAAATGAAAAGGAAGTAACCTTATGGAAAAGCTGATTAGAAAAATCAAAGCTTTTCAAAACAACAGATGCAGTGCAGTGGAAAATTTAAACATATTAACAAGTGATCCCTTTAGACCCCTAAAGACAGCATGTTCAAACAATGAGTGCCTAATGACAGAACAAAGACTGCAGCTGACATTACGTAACAGAAACACTCTTCTCAGAGTAAACACTAGATAAGCTCTCTGTCATTATGTTACTCTTGGTTATAGAGAAGCTTTGCTGCATGATGCATTATACCTGACTGACACAAATGTGGTTGAACTTATTGGGAGATGATAATGTCTAAAACAGAAACCAGTCAGCTTTAAGGGAAAGGAGCATGCAGACACCGAAGAAGAAATGTTCTTCTATAACTCCACTAGGAGCCATGCATTTGCCAAAAAGCAATGTAGACTGCATTTCAGTGAAGTAAATAAGGTAGATCGAAATGCTACCCATCCATACTGAATCCTCTTTGCACACAAAGCATAAAACAATTTTGCATTCCAATTGTTCCATCACAACAGATACTAATCAGAATCTTTTCATAATGCACAGAAGCTGCTTGTGATTTCTACCAGTGTCCTGAAAGCTGTACTCTAAAAGTTGTAGATTTCTTACTTTTTTTTTTTACGAAACAAAACAAATCAGATTTTTAGTCATTAATGTTCATAAATCTCAACTGAATTTTAAGTATTTGTAAGATAAATAAACTAACATTAGTGTTTATTTTGATGTACAGGAATTTAAAATGTCACATTATTTTTAACAAGTTATTATTAGGATTATTAGGAGTCCAGGGTGTACCCTGCCCATCGCACAATACTTGCTGGATGTAGACAGTAGTTGTTTCCACATTGCTTTACATAGAAAAATTGAACAAAGAGAAATAAAACAACAAATACAATTCAAAAGCACATAATTCAACTGGAACACTGAAGGGTTAAAAGGACAGGGCCAAGTACTGGGCTTTGCGGTACCCCACTGGAAATAGGATAATGTTTTGAAGCATAACTATCAAGTTTAGTTGGCAGTGACGCAAACAAATTGAATTCTGTTCCTGAAAACCAAGCTTGTTTTGAAACTTGTTCAGCAAGATTTCACGGTTGACCATATCGAAAGCAGCTCTTGGATCCAATAGCCCGAGAAGAGCAAATTTACCAGAATCTAGATTAATCTCTAAATCATTAAGCAATTTCAAAAGGGCTGCTTCCAGAAGGCAGATTGAAACAGTGGATGAAAATTGTTGTTGTAAAACTAATCATTTAAAGCTAGGGTCAGAGATTTTCCTGGAAGTTACCCCAAGTCCCTTTTTGAATAACTGGGCATGCACAAGACTGTCTCATCTTGCTCTCGCACTCTTAAGGGAAATCATGTAAATAAATAAATAAATAAATCTCCCAAATCCACTTTGGTCGTATTTCTTTCTAATGAGGCCTTCCTATTCTTTTTTATAAACGTGTAATCTGTCTGATTCCTTTGGCTATCAGCCATGTTCAAAGTATACAGTGAAAACAGCAGAACTACGATAAACGGCTAACACCAAAGCTAACTGCTAAGCTAACCGGATGCATGTACACAAGAAGTGTGCATGCGCAGCCAGTAAGCGGAAACTAACAAGGAACGCACACACACACACACACACACACACACACACACACACACACACACACACACACACACACACACACACACACACACACACAGACACTGGCGTTACGTGAGCGTGTCAGAATGATGGCATAGATAAGAGGAGGGTGAGGGCAGGACCAAAACTATGCAGCTTCCACAGAGATCATTTTTTGTAACCTCCATTTTTTGATACATAATGCATTGACTACTCTCAGGGTAGAAGGACAATTTCATCCAGTATAACAAAAAGTGTTTCTGAACAGGATTACCAACAGTAGCTTTAATAGGTTGTGTTCGAACTTCTTTGAGACTAGTCTCTACTAAGCTAAGCATTGTCAAGGTGACTTTTTTAAGAAGTAGCTGTAAGAGAAAGGTTTTCAAGGGTTGATGAAATATTCTTTACGGTAATGAGAAATAATATTCAACACAAATGTATACTGTGCTGTTTATCAGAGATAAAATAAATATATTCGAACAAAGAAACATCACTATTCCAGTAAGCCAAACATTTTGAGACCACGTAATCTAAATAAAACAGAGCAGAAGCAAAAAGCCTCTACTCATTAGAGTTCAAACAACTGACTATTTCTGGAGAAGCATTTTCACACATCTGAATAGAAATCTGTTTAATTAGAATTTCTGAATGATAAATAAAGAGGATGTGTATTGGCCACGAAGTCCAAAAATACACAAAAATGTACCTCTTGTAAACTGAACTAACCCGATGCTGGGTTTCGGCAACTGATGCACAGCGTCATGAACTACATAGGTGGTCCTCCACCAAAGTCAGAGTGTGAGCCAATAAACTGCCAGCTGCTAAAGTTAGAAAAGCTTTGAAATACTATTAAAAAAAGCCTGCCTTTATGTTTCCCATCTTTGTAATAAAGGAAAAATAGTGACACAGGTTTGATGATATGTTACGGCTGTGTGTTGGACAGGAGAAGGGTGGGAGGAGAAGAGTAGCAGAAGGTGGAGGAGGACACACTGACAGGATGTTCTGGTGAACAGTGGATTGGAGCAGAAAGTAAGAGACCGGTCCAAAAGAAAGTCCGGCATATGGCCTATGTCAGTGGGACATTAAGTCCTTACCCGCAACACCCCCTTAAATCTGTGGTTTCCCTCTTTCATCAAACACACATGCACAAGTAGGTGACCCCTACATCCTCTTCACAGGAAATGAACAGACGAGTCAAAAAGGAACTGACGATACTTTCCTTATGGCAAACCTGACAGGGAGAGTCCTAAAATCCCTAAATCCCAGTAGCTGCGTGGGTGCGCATCATCACTGTGCTGACGCGTTGAGTATTCCTCACACAAATTACAGCCTCCTGAAACCTGGACTTACTAAATAACCAAGGTGATTTGGTCAGGAGAAACGAATAAACACTACATCTCATCTTGAGCCCACAGTGAGCAGAACGTTTTCATAGAAACGCTGAGTCCGCATCTCAGAAGGACAACTAGGATTATTATTTACAGACTCTCGACAGCAGATAAAGCATATTTATGAGGATGGGCTCTGTAAATTATTACTGAAGTAAGGTATTAGAGGAAAATCTGCCTCTTTTTTTTTTTTTTTGCAAAGCTGATGTTTGCTTTCCAATAAAAACCTTGAGCCAAATATAAAGTTCATTAGTGTTGAAATTTAGTGTACAGTCAAGAGTTACATACAATTTAGGGCGTAATGAGTGTTTTTGAAGATAAGATTAGAAATTCAACATTTTCATTCATGCAGCTCTATCAAAAGGTGAGATTAAAGTTTGTACTAATACGCCATCTTGTGGTCTTTGAATGTATAATCTTACGCAAGCAACCAACAGACTGGACCCAACACATTCATACAAAACACACAATACTGAGCCTACTGAAAGTAGGTCCCAGTGGACTTGGTCCACTAGGACCTTGGTTCTCCAAACTGAATCCAAAACAAACTTTTATCAGAAAGGACTTTGGACCATGGAGCAACAATTCAGTCCTTCTTTTCCTTGACCAATATAAAGTGCTACTAATGTTGACTCTGGTTCAGGAGGGGCTTAACAAAAGGAAAGCAACAGTAACAGCTCATGCTCGGGATACATCTGCGTGTGTTGGCTCAAAGAGATAGACTCCAGCCATAGTCCACACCTTCTGAATCTAAAATCTAAAATAGGTTTCGCATCGTAATCTTCTCAAAGCTGTTATCATCAGTGCCTGTATACCTCTGTTTTATGCACTTTTTCCTTCCACTCAACTTTCCATTATTATACTCAGGTATAACTTTAACAGCCAGCTTCTTTAGCAATGGCCTTTCGTGGCTCACCCTCCACCTGGAAGGTATCAATGACTCTCTGCTGAAGGTCTATCCCATGATTATGTATTCATTTCTGTATTTCTAATTCTTTTTATGACTGGTTTTTGATCATCTTCTAAGTTTTTGTTAAACTGCATGTAGGGTTTTCATGAGCTGTAGTGCATAATCATCTAAATTACTGTGTGTAATAAAACTATATGAGTTTCCCTTTTTGAATTCAGTTACTGAAGTAAAATCACAAGTCAGTAACATTCTACTTAATTAAGATTCACCTGCTCATCCACACTGCCCGTCTGTCTACCTTCTTGATCTTATCAGCCTCTGCATCATCTCAAAGGATCATTTTTCGCTGCCTCCACCACGCACCTCCTTGTATGTCCTTTCTTCTCTGGCGCATTATTGAGGTCAGAAGTTTAGGTGAAAACCAACCCTCCCACGGGAAGCACCGTAGTCACAAAAGTGCAGGCAGCTATTTAAAGCCTCCTCGATAATGACCAGGCATAGCTGGAATCCTGGACTGATGTTCTCTCGTCGCAAAGCTACTTCGATAAATCACATCCACACACAAACTACTTAAAAAATGATTTCTGTAAGGATTTAAAGGATGGATTCTGTCTGATTCTGTACCTCAGTCAGGTTGAAACAGCCTGTTGCTGCTCCTCTTTCTCCAAATCCAGTGTTTATTAATAAACCCAAACAGATCTGAGGTAGTCATGGTCGCACATAGCAGCGCAGCGAGGGAGGAAGGAGGTCAGCTCAGCTGTCTTTTTCACCCTCCCCTCCCCTTGCAGTTCCTCCGCACCCCTTCTCCCGCTCATTCTCCGCCAGCTCAACTTGCTTTTGTCATCTTAACCACGACTCGTTCAACTCCATCCACGCATTTACCATCGGGAGTCAGCGCCGAGAAAGAGAAACTCGGATCCATGCCCACTGTAAGTACAGCTGAATTGCATTTGGCATTTGGTGGTTTCTGTTGCTAGTATTGACCAGATTTAAATTTCGACATTAAGACAACTTTCTGCTACTGCAAAGATGAAAAATATCTAAACCAAAAAACACACACACATTTATTTAGAACTGTATAAACATTGGATGTTGTTTTTTTTCCCACCTAAAAATAGCTGAAAAGTTTACATCAAGCTATGTCTCAGATGTAGGTCAGCGGTCCGTCTTGGTGGAATGCAGCCGTTTGCCCACGCCTGTAACAGGACAGCTGGTCGCTCTCTTGCCCTGCTCAGAGCTTTGTTGACCAGCGTTCACATAAGAACAAGAGTCAACCTGTCCTGAATGTAGCCAGATGAAGCTCAGTGCTGGAAAACAGCATCAGGTCCTTTCTACGCCGCTAACTTTTGCCTAAAACACATCATTCACCCAATTGAATCAATTTTCTCTTAGACTTATTGATAGTTTTAGATTTAACTATTAGATTTCACTATAATATAACTACTATTTACCAGCCCCATGGCGATACCCATCCATCAATAACCACAATGACATGTTATGGCAACGCTCTTCGCTTGATCTGTACGGTAGGGCTGTGCATAAAAATCGATATAAAGATTAATATCGATATTTTTAAAAACGATTTAATATCGATATTCTGGCTTTCAATATCGATATACCTCCCAACCTCTAGGGGGCGTTATTACAGTGCAACCATTACAGTTCACAGCGAAGGAGAGCAAGTGAGACGAATTTGTGGAACGGCCGACAGGATTTTAGAAGCTCCTTTGTCCCTAAAATCAGATGTTTGGGCACATTTTTGGTTTCTGTGACACGTTAAATGCATTGAAGCAAATGCACTTTATTTTCCTGTTAATATGTCTGTGATCAATAAATAGAACATAAACATAATATTTGGCTGATTTTGGTGATTGAATCACTGAGCATTAATTCAAAGTAATAAATATCGATATTGGAATCAAATCAAGCTGAGCTATGTATCGAGAATCGTATCGTATCGTGAGCTGTGTATCGAGAATCGTATCGAATCAGCTCATCCTAGATGATACCCAGCCCTACTGTACGGTGCCACTTGCTGGAGCTTCGGAGCTGGAAATCTCTCTGTCTGGGTTTATGCCGTTGGCGTTATGGTGTTTATATGTGAATTCATGAATAGGCCCTGCTGAGGCGTGCCCAGACATTCCCAAAAGCTTTGAGTGCTTGGACATCTGCCCCTGAAGGGACAGCTGTCAGCAGCATGCCATTCGCCACGCTGCTCTGCTCCACGGATCCGCAGGTCCCAATGGCATCACAGCTTACATGGTCTCGCCAAAATATTAACCTAATACCTCCACTGACATGTCATCAGCGTCAGCGGGCCTTATTGCTGGCATGTGTGGTATCATCCTCAGTTCCCTGCCTGGGTATGAAGTAAATGCAGTTGCTTTAAGCTTGAAGGTTTTATGTGTTAGCACATAATAAACTTCATTTTCTGGCACTTAGCCAGTTTAAAACGGGGCTCAATGGAAAATCAGATGAGCGACAGCGATCACTCTAAAAAGTCAAAACCAAAGAGTCTAAGAGCCCCTTCTTCAAAACTGGGATTAACTTAGACGTCTTCTGGCCATTGCTGTGTTGTTTCCAAAAGCACCTAGGTTGCAAGGGTGGTATGGAGTTTGGGATGTAATGTTTATAGACATGGCCATGGGAATGAAGGTTAAAGAATTTTACTCACTTTTTATGCATTAACATCCCGACTTCATCCTGGTGGATTTCACTTGACACCTCCTGCAGATCTGTTAATGGTTTCATTTCTGACAGATCACATCTGCACGGTATGTGGCTAACACAGTTATAAACGACTAAAGGCAGAGGGGCCTGTCTGACGTCGTGTGACAGAACTGTTTTGGTTGTTTGCAAGTTGTTGCAGCTGTACAATCTGCCCTCAGGTAGAGTCTGCTATTTAGTCCACCACTGGCAATTTACCAGCAACTGCCTTAAATGTTTTCCACTATTTCCAGCCGTAGAATGATAGACTCCAAATTTTTCCGAAGCTTCTTCCTTGTGGATAAAGCCATAACTCTCCAGAGCAAGGTGCCAAAACATCTGCTCATACAGAGGTGTTCCTTGCGCCTTTAAATATCAGTGCCTGACCTGTTGGAGTCAAACAGAGGTGATTGTAGAAGGACACTTCTCCATTTTCCCTCGTATTCTCTCAAAATTACCAAGATGGTGCATCATACTACATGTACACAGAGGTTTTGTTCACCCAATTACAAGTGAACTGCTAGTCGGCAAAACCTTTAAAACCAGAACATCCTTTTGTCACGGCTTTCACTGAGTGGCTGACACACTTTTTTAAATGACGTTGCAGATCTAAAGGACTTCGCTTCACCAGAACAGAACAGGGTACACACATTCAGCCAAGCCAATGGAGGACCAAGAGGAAGCCATTCCCTACGCTGGATTCGGGCCGCTCTTCATCAGCGAAGAGAAGGAGGCCACAGATAAGACCAAGGTGGAGCAGAGTGATTGCAACCAGAACCCCAGAGGATGCAGCTTCACAGGAAAGCAGCTTAAACAAGCAGCTCTGTCAAAGCCATACCTGCAGGAGATGGACGTCTTGCTGAAAAGCTGTGAAAAGCTTACGGGTATTCCTTTTAGATCTCGCCACATTGAGAGTTATTCCGAAGCGAGCCTGAGTAAGTCCAGCTGCGTTCGACGCAAAGAGGAGGTCAGAACAGAAACCTACGGAGAACCATGCAGCCCTCCCCAGGCCAGTTGTTCCTCCTGCTACATCGACACGAAAATGGGCGGCACCGAAGCGGACAATGAACTGGCAACAGGCCAAAGCGTAGGCACAGTCATCCACGGGCCTGGAACTTCTTACCACTCAGAGATGCCTGTATCCTCAGCTGGCAACCACCTGAGTGCCAGCATGTTGGAGTACGAGGGCCAGCTGTTGGGGATGCTGGCCATGCTCGAGAGCTGCATGGAAGAGTCCGGCATGGACTTTGAGCCGCAGGGCCAGGCAGCAGACGCGGGCCAAGAATATGTGCACATCAGTCACCATCACAGGGGTACGACGCTGACAGTGGATCAGCCGGAGGACCCAGCACCGTTGCCAATGCACATTGATCCTTGCCTCAAAAGAGACGAAGTTGGAGACACGATAGACTTGGCAAGAAAAGGAAGACCAAAAAACAACCTGGTTGGCTGTTCAAATGAGAGACCAGAGAGACAAGGTCATCTTAAAGTAGATCAGGATGTGCAAAACCCTGACTTCGTGTTTTCAGACCTGCAAGTGCCTCCGGGTCAAGCAAAACAGGATCCAACGTTCTGTGAGGGGATAAACACAGCACATATGTTCAATGAAGAAACAGAAAGTATGGAAGACATTGCAGGGATATGCATGGATGACAATAGCTTAGCAGCTGAAGAGAGACATGAGTCAAAGCCTGACCTCGAATCAGACATGAATAAACTAAGGTCTCAGATGGACGACTGCATAGAGGAAGTGCAGCGGCTAGAGAAAAAGAGAAAGGACCTGCTAACGGAGGTGCTGATGCTGAGAGGACCCGGTGACAAAGAGGAGGTGGCAGCAGGAAGCAAGGATGAAGAGGAGACCGAGGAGTCGATCGGCAGCAAAGCCGTGGAGCTGATCATGATCCTGAAGAAGGAAGAGGAGGGAAGACGAGAGGAGAGAAAGAAGGAGATTCACAGCCTCAGGGAAGAGAGAGCAGAGGAAGAGAGGAAGACGTGGAAGGTGAACCTGGAGAGACAAGGTCTTCTCGACGAGCTCAGGAGTCTGAGGAGTAGGCTGTTCGCAGCGGCAAGGACCTGTGCCCACAGTCAGGCAGCACTAAACAATCAGCGCTGTGATGTGAAGTTACTGAGGGCAGAAGAGGTGAGACTGATTCCCCCCCTGTAGCAGCATCAAGTTTGTCTAGGAAACGTCCGGTTAAATTGTTCTCCTCTTTCTATTTTCCAGGAAAAGCTGAACTCTGTGGTGTCGCAGCTGACCGAGGAGAGTCGGCAGCTCAGGGCAGCCCAGCAGGAACAGCTGCAGGAGCTACAAGCACAGCTCGACCGGCAGCGCTCCGGCCAGACCCGCAAAGCTCAGGAGGAGCTGACCGAGTGCAGGCGGAATTCCTGTGGGGACGTCCAGCAGTACGTTCAGGGTGGACTGAAAGCGCTGGAAGACAGGTTGTGTCACTTTCACTGGAACCCTCCGAGTGCATGAAGATCTGTTCATTCTAGGGAGACGTGCACTTGTGACATAACCAAACAAACATACTGCAGTCTCAAATTTGGTTGCGGTTATTCTCATCTTTCTCACATTTCTCCGTCTTTTCCATCATCGTCATCATCATACCCCCAACACATTGCATGGGCTTTAGCCTCCCATACATTAAACTCTAGATCAAACATTGGGCGTCAAAGGGAGTAAAAGTCCACCCCAATGCAAATGATGCTCCTTCCTCATATTCCAATCCATGCAGTCATTTGCAATTGCTGTACTGTCCTCGTTGATTTCTGTGATGACAGTTCTGTCTCGATATATTGCTCACCCAGGTATGAACCCATTTTGGTCGCACTGCTGAAGAGGAAAGAAGCAACGGCCGGTGCGCTTGCGGCTGCCAAGGAGCAGTCCCAGGAGCTGAGGGTCCGGCTGAAACCTCTGAGGGAGGAGATTCAGAAACTGGAGCTGGAGAGGACTTGCTTAAAGGAAAAACTCAAACTGATCCACATGCAGAGGGAGGAGGACACAGGTCACTACAAGGTAGGAAAACTGTCCTTTTTCAGCATCGGTGACAGTTTATGAAAGGCATTCCCTTCACTGGTTTGCCTGATCATTGCCCCCCGTGTCAGGAGGCTGTGCATTTCCTGGAGGAGAACATCCGAGAGCTGAGGACTGTGGTGGAGATTCAGAAGAGGAAAAACAAGGATATGGAGGAGTTGAGAGAAAGCCTCACCAAGCAACTCCTGCTTTACAGGTACTTCATGGCCTTCCTGCCAAGTTTAATATTAAGAATTCAAGGATTTCCCTCCAACCTGATTGTGGTCTTTCTTTAGGATGGCCTCTGAGGACAATACCAGCTGTGATCAACAGGGAACAACATGATCCTACTTTTCGCTTTGGTTGGACATCACCGTTCTCGCTAAAATAAAAAGTGTTGGATATTTTTTTTTAATCTGCAAGAGACGGGGCGCTCCAAAGATTTCGACAATGCACTATACTGAAGACCTTTGTCTGTAAAGTAGACGTCGGCGTGTAGAAAGGTTTCTGTTGCGAATAAAGGCCTGGTGTTTCTTTCAGTGTGAGTGCGACTGATGACCTAACGTCTGTCTCTAAAGAGCAGAGCGTGTTTCTTAGACTTATAAGGGCAACGTTTCTGGAGAACTAAACTGTCCCGCACAAACTCATCTCAACAAAGCAGTGACGAATCCTTAGCTACTCAACGTTAAAATGAAGACTGTTTAAGCATACTTGCTGGGTTGGTAAGATACAAGAGGGGCTCGTGAGTAAGAAACATTACGCACATGGAAATCTAGACAGAGGAAGATGTAGGTTCACAGGCTGTTTAAGGACATCCAATAAAATGTAGACTATGTGCAACATAAAAATACTCAACACAAAAATAGTTAAATGATATCTGAGTGGGAACCTGGTCTGATTTAAAATGGAATTTTAAGAAACAATTATTTCCACAAACACCAGAACTTCCTACGATGCTTTGAAGGCTGTAGTTTTGTAGTTGAGTTGGGAACAAAGCAGGAACAGGTTTATAAATGCACATGTTATAAAAGCACTATACATACAAGGGTTTGGTATAAAAACTTGCCGATGTGCAGCCACAAGTAATGCATGTTTTAATTGTAAAGATGCATCAAATAATGTCGTTTAAACATCGCCACCTGATGTAATATAATGTCAACTATTAGTTCTTCACATTTAAATGGTGCATGGCTACAGAAAACATAATCAAAGTCAGCAGTCACAATAGGTTTTCGCATGAGAGAGAGGGGAAAAAGTGGAACAGCAAAGTGGCCAATAGAGGGCGCTCTTACTGAGACAAAAATTAGACCAGGTATAAAAAAAGGGTCCCTAAAATACAACAGTGATTGTATTTGTATTAATAAATCAAACAAGACCTGATGTGCTTATTTCAAAAGCCTTAAGACTCTACAATAAAGTTCAAAGAAAAGGAGCTGATTAAATGAGTAATTTAAATGAGAAATGACTCATTTATCAAAGCTTTATGTTCAGCTCTGGTTGCTCCATTATGCTGGCTGCTGTCGGTGTTGGTCTAATGATTTCTGTCAAAGGTTGCACACAGCAGCACCTCTCGAAACGTTGTGTTTTGTACTGTTTGTACCCGGCCACTGTGTGAGCAAAACTCCCTCCTCCTCGACCTCCCTGTAAAAGGAAAAGTGCTGCTGCTGTGCAGTCTGACAAAAAGAAGGAAGCTCAAAACTCATCTTCATCAATGTGCATACAAGAAAGGCTCCATAAGGATTACAGAGTGTTTTTATGACAAAGTAATTACAATCCTCTGTTACAACCCTGCTCATATGTGTGGTGTCAAGTTCGGGTCCTTGTCCAGGCGTGCTTCTTACGGTCCAGTTGTTCAAGACGTTTTATTCACTGTTTGTACTGTCGATATGGACGAGTTTACATCATCATCACTTGGACTTTGAGTCATCCAAGACATGTTTTGTTTTTCCTACTCGGTTATATCTCCAATCTTTCCTGGGCGTGTTTATGTCATCTTCCCTCAGCTCTTCTTAGTCATGTTGCCACACAGATGTTACTCATTGAGTTAAATTGACTCCCCAGTTCCTCTCTCCAAGTTTTTCATCTTCAGATTTCCTGTAAACCCTCACTGGATAATTTTTGTTTCCCTCTGCATGGTTTCTGGTGCTTCCTGTTTCTGGTTGATTTTGTGTTAGTCCTAGTGTTTGTAAATTCCTTTTTTCTGGGGTTTGTTAATAAATCCTGCCTGCTGCTAAGTCCTTTCATTTCATTATATCCGACAGATGAGGGGAGAAGTTATTTTCTGGCAGCCATTTCCTGACTCACGGAGATCGACAGACGTCTGTCAAATTTGACCGGCATCTTCTTTTGTCGTTCCCATTTGGATATGTGGCTAAACAAAATGGCCCTCTGTGCTACGTCTTATTCGAATCTCAGGAATATAGCAAGTGTTGTATTTATTTCTAAATGTTCCCAGACACGATGACCACTTAAAAAATACAAAGTATAAAGCCTTGCCTTGGAGGGAGGGCCGGCCGGTGGGCTTGGTGCAGTCTTCATGGCAGGTGTGTGCCGTGTTGGGGGGACATGATTGTTTGGGCACCTCTGGGTTCGTGGGGTGGGCTCTGGTTGGATGGCTTGTTTGAAATGTGTTGGCCCTGTCTCTGGATGGATGGGTTCGGGGGTCGGTGGTGTGAGGTTGGGGTATGAACCAGGTTTGCCCAGGTTAAGGCAATGCTCGACCCTGGTCTCAGCTTGTGGCTCGGGCAGTCTGCTCACCTCCCCCCTGGTTAAGGGAACAGACTTGTGGGTGCCCCCCCTTTGGGGTTTTGGTACCTTGATCTGGGAGTATAGAATGCGTGATAGGTGAGTGCAACTGTGCGTACAGCGTGGATTCTTGTGCAGAATCCACGCTGTACGCACAGAATAGATTAGATTAAGTGTATGGTTGGAGCGTCTTTATGGGCATTAGGGTGGGAACATGTGATTGTGGGTTAGTTTCTTTGA